>NW_026068103.1:363282-366866 GCF_014885135.2 Alexandromys fortis
CTCCCTCCCTCCCTCCCTCCCTCCCTCCCTCCCTCCTTTCTTTCTTTCTTTCTTTCTTTCTTTCTTTCTTTCTTTCTTTCTTTCTTTCTTTCTTTCTAGAACAAGGTTTCTCTGTGTAGCCCTGGCTGTCCTGGAAATCACTCTGTAGATCAGACTGGCCCTGAAGGGATAAGCCTGTCTCTGTCTCCCAAGTGCTGGGATTAAAGGTGTGTGCCACCACTGTCTGGATTACCTTTCTCAATTTTAATAGTGTGCCCTTTCCAGTAGATTTGAAATATTTTACTATCTTTGTGAACAACGGGTATTCCAGATATCCCTTCCCTCTAGGATTGGGGATTGGACTAAGGACTTCATCCATACTTTATAAATCTTCTACCACTGGTCTGTATTCCCAGTTGTCTTTCTTTTGAGGCAGGCTCTCAAAAGTATTGGCTGGTCCCAAAGTTGGGATCCTACTGCCTCCACTTTCAGAGTGGTTGGGAATTAGTAAGTATGTTCCACTATTCCTATCTATTTTCTTCTATATAAGTTGCCATTAACATCAATCAGGTATCTTTTAGTCTAGATTCCTTTAATTTACTAAGCATTTGGCTCAATGTGCATTAATTAATTATATAGCTAATCAAAATTATTTATTAAAGTGTTCATAATATGGCAGGAGCAGAACGTGTTTAACTTTCCCTTCGAAACTGACAGATTCTGGAGATAATACCAGTAATCCCACTCCTTAGAAGTTCGATGATTATATGGAACCCTCACCCATATCTCCCAACTTTTTTGATTTTTTTTAAATTTTGGCTTAGGGACTGGCCTTGAGAAAAAAAATAGCTTTTTGACATCATGCAAATGCTTATCTCCAAGAGGCAATATACATTTTCTTAGAGATTAAATTAATTGAAATAAGTAATAATAATTGTACAATAATTAAAAACCAAATGCTGGGACTACAGCAGAAGATCAGTTGAGCCCAGGAATTATTCATTGTCAGTTTTGGCAACATAGTGAGACATTGCACGCCTTTAATCCCAGCACTCAGGAGGTAGAGGCAGGCAGATCTCTGTGAGTTTGAAGCTAGCCTGGTCTTCAAGAGCTGGTTACAAGACAGGCTCCAAAACTACAGAGAACCCCTGTTCCGAAAACCAAATAAATAAATAAGCCCTCTTCATTAGTAATCTTTAAGTAAGAAATATGAGTTCATTTCTGAAATATCCTTAAAGGCTTGGAAGAGTGTATGAAGGATATTGTTTATTATAAATTCAACTTTTTTGAAGAATGACTATGTAATTTTTTATTTCCCTTTGTGTCACTTTTAACTATTTTCTCAAACAATGTGATTTCATTAACAGTTTCAAGTTAAGCAGGGTATGAGTTTTATTGTGTCTTCTTCTTTTTCCACCTTTTTTTTTTTGTGTGTGTGTGTGGGGGGGTGTGGATTAAACCGAGACTTTTATACATTCTAAGCAAATGCTCTACTACCGAACTCTAATTCCAATTTCTTACCCCACCATCCTTTTACTTTTGAGTCAGGGTTTCTCAAAAATTGTTTAGGTAAGCCTTGAAGTTGTTTTTGATCCTTTTTTGATCCTCTTTTCCCAGCCTCCAGAGCAGTTGGAAATACAGTTTATATCACCAGGCCCTTGGGTACTTTCAGTCAATATCACTATATGTAAATGTTTCAAAGTTTCTAGTGATGTTATTTGTTCGGAGTGGATGAAGTCCCTAGTAAGTATGTATTGTCCACATGAGTATGGCCCTGTCAAGGATCCCATTGTCTCAGACCCACAGGAATGACACAACGTTCCTCAGGTCAAGCTCAGGGGGATGGTGAAGCCTTTCGCTGTGTAGTGCTGTGCAGTGTGTCCAGACAGTATCAGCCACAGCTTCCTCTTCCCAGAAGATTACATCCTGAGACTGCTCCCTTGCAGAGATCCCCTACTGAGATTAGCAAACCTCGCTCCGCATGCAGCTGCACATGATAAGCTCTCAATGCGTTTTTTTTTTTTCTACGCATCTGCTTATGAGCGCGTGGCTCACTGGGTCCCAGCTTGACATTACTTGTGACTATTCCCAGTTGCCCCAGTTAGGTCTAGACCAAAGCCATGCAGGTCATGGCAATTATTCCTGATTCTTAATTCAGCTTAGTTTAGTAAGACCATTTTATTACCTCAGTATTTGAGAATCTGTTGATACCAGCTTTAGGACCTCGGATACTGTCAATTTTAGTAAGTATTTCATATGCATTTGAAGGATATTTTCATCTTGACTTGTAGGTGTGGTATGGCCAACAAAATATAAACACAACAGTACTTTTGTGGACATATGTGTCATATTGCTTTGTTTTGGCCTTTTTTTTTTTTTGGTCTTATTAGTATCTTGTCTGTTTTGATTTTCAATTTTGTGTTTTTTTCCTTCTTTCCTTCCTTCCTTTCTTTTTTTAGAGAATAAGAGAGAAGGAACATAAAGAAGTTGGGTAGCTATGGAAGTGGGGAGGATCTGGCAGGAAACTACAGTGACAGCATGCCTCCTGGATATATTGTGATGAGAACAGCACTTTTCCCTGTGATCCTCCCTTCAACTATAACCATTTAACCATGAAACAAAACCAACCTGAGGGATATTCTGCAAGGCATTTGATTAGTGCTCCTTAGAAAAAAAAATCAAAATCTTAGAAAATTGTTGAGATAAAACACCATAACCAATACAACTTATAAAAGAAAGCGTATGGGTTTCCGGGAGTTAGGGCCCGTGATGGCAGAACAAAGGAATTATGGTAGAAACAGCCTAGAGCTTGAGTCTGACCCCACAAGGAGGAGGCAGAAAGAACACTGAGAATGGTACAGATGTGAAAGCCCAAAGCCCACCCCCAGTAACACAGCTCTTTAAAAGGTCACACCTCCTCATCCTTCCCAAACAGTTCCACCAATTGAGGACCAAGTACTAAAATATATGACTCGATGGAGCCATTCTCACACAAACCACCACAGATAACCCAGAATGGGGAGAAAGTTCCCAAACACCAGTGCAAGCACAAGGGACAGGTCTTGATCCAACTGCTAGGAGCCCCACAAACAGAGCAAGCTATACAACTGTCACACACGTGCAGAAGGCCTACATCAATACCATGTAGGTTCCCTAACTGTTGGTCCAGAGTTGATGAGCTCCCATGAGCTCAGGTCAGCTGTCTCTGACTATTGCAGCCTCCTCGAAAGGAAAACATTTCATTGGGGCTGGCTTACAGTTTCAGTGCTTTAGTCTGTTATTGTCCTGGTGAGAAGCATGGCTGCATGCAGGCAGAGTTGGTGCTAGAGAAGGAGCTGAGAGTTCTACATCTTGATCTGCAGGTAGCAGAAGGACACTGCCCCATTAGGCATAGTTTGAGCACATAAGACCCCAAAGCCTGCCTCCACAGTGGCACACTTCCTCCAACAAGGCCACCCCTACTGCGACAAGGCCATGCCTCCTAATTGTGCTACTCCCTACAGGCCAAGCGTTCAAATACTTGAGTCAACCCCCCACAGTGTTCAGTGATATATATATATATATATATTTATATATACATACATACACACACACATATATACATA
>NW_026068103.1:367116-393996 GCF_014885135.2 Alexandromys fortis
ACACACACACACGTCAGGAAGCTTCTAGAGTAGTAGCAGTTTTCCATATCATTTTTCAAATGGCTTTTAATGTTTGCTGTCCCTCCCCATATTCCCTCCTTTACCCTTCTCTCTTATCCCTCCCAGTTAATACTCTTATCTGTTTCCACCATATCTCTTCCTAACACTCGATTCTACTTCCCCTTCCTTAGGAGACCCTCTCCTCCTACCCTGGACCCTTATTAGGTACCTGAACTCGGTGGTTATCCAGATTGTAGCATAGATATTGGAAGCTTAAAAGCTAACATATACATCTAAGAGAAAACATACAATATTTGTCTGTTTGGGTCTGAATTACCTCATGCAGGATGATTTTTCCCCCACTTCCATTCATTTACCTTGTGAATTTTATAGATTCATTTTTATTAATAGCTGAATCATATTCCATTTTATAAACGTACCAAATTTTCCTTATCTATTCATCAGTTGTTTCCAGGTTCTGGCTATGAAGAAGAGAAAAGAAACGAACATGGATGAGCAAGTGTTTTTTATAGTTTTTATAGTAGGATATAGAATCCTTGGATATATCTCTATCTATCTATCTATCTATCTATCTATCTATCTATCTATCTATCTATCTATCTATCTATCTATCTATGCATACACATGCATATATCTGAGCTTCCTAGGGAACTGACGCACTGATTTCCATAGCTTACTCCCTTCAGCAATGAATAAGTCTTCCCTTTTACCTACATCCTCACCAGCATGTGTGGTCAACTGCTTTACTGATCTTGGTCATTTTGATGAAATTTCAAAGAAATTTTTTTGTTTTGTTTTGTTTTTTTTTTCCTTCTTTTCCAAAATCGGGTGTCAAGAGGTATGTGGACTTAGGACTATGTATTCAATTCAATTCCAATTATCAATGTGTCTGTTTTTATGCCAATGCCATGCTATTCGTATTATTGTAGCTCTGTAACACAAACCTAAAATCTAAGATAATGTATGATACCTTCAGTGATTCTCTTACTATTTAGAAGTGTTTTAGCTATGCTAGGTATTTTGTGTTTTCATATGAAGCTGAGGATTGTCTCTTTAATTTTTTGTGAAGAATTAAGTTGGAATTTTGATGGGGACTGCTTTTGGTAGGACGGTCATTTTCACAATATGAATTTTACAGCTTCATAAGCATGGGGGATATTTCCATCATCTGATAGCTTCTTCAATCTTTTTTAAAATTTTGATTTATTTATTTTATGTGTGTACATATGCTACTGCATGTATACATATACATACTTGTGTGCCTGGGTCCCAGGAGAGCTGATCAAATCCTCTTCAACTAGAGTTATAGATAGTTGTGCGCCACCATGTAGGTTCTGGCAATGGAACCTGTGTTCTCTGCGAGAATGACAAATTCTCTTAACCCCTGAGACATCTCTTCAGCTATCAATTTCTTTGTGTTCTCAATGTCTTAAGGCTTTTATTATACATGTCTTTTTTCCTTGCTAGTTTGGAGCTGTCAAAGATTTTTTTCTTGTTTTGAGGCTGTTAGGAAAGGTACTGTTTCTCTGCTTTCTTTCTCAGTGTGGCTGCTGTTTGTATATAGGAGGGCTATTGATTTTTGTGTGCTAATTCTATATCCAGCTACTTTGCTAAAAGTGTTCATCAGCTATAGAAGTTTTCTGGTGGATTTTATGGTGTTTTTTAATGTATAAAATCATATCATCAGCAAACAAATATACTTTGACTTCTTTCTTTCCTGTTTATAGCCCCTCAGCCTCCTATTCATATAAGTTGTCTAATAAAGAAAAATCAGAAATCAAAGTAAAACAGACATATCGAGAACCTCACAGGACAGAACAAAACTACTGCTGCTGCAGGACCAGCCTATACAACATCGCCGTTTCTGCTGCTGCCCCGGTTTTTTCCCCAAATAATATGAGCAAGGGGGCAGGGGTCAAAATCAAGATGAGGAAATCTACCGGAAACTGAACCAAGCCCGTGGGAATTCACGAAATCTAGAAGGAGGGCTCTGGAGCTTTCATGGGACCGAACTAGGCCCTCTTCATGGTGCAGAGAGTTGTAGTAGCTTGGTTTTTTTGAGGGGCCCCTGGCCGTGGAATCAGGATCTATTCCTGGTGCATGAATTAGCTTTTTGGATCACACATCTTATAGTGGAATGCCTTGCTCAGCTTTGATGCAGGGGGAAAGGGCTTGGTCCTGCCTCAACTGAATGTTTCAGGCTTGGTAGATTCCCCATGGGAGGGCTTACCCTATTGGAGGAGTGAATGGGGGTGGGGAGGTAGAGAGATGGGGAAGCAGAGCAGGAGAAAGGGTGGGAGGGGGAATTGTGGCTGTTATGTAAAATGAATAAAAAAATTAAAAAGGGGAAATGAGAACCAAGCCACCAGCCAGGAGTGCTCCTGTGACTTGCTGCCAGCTTGCCTACCCCAAGAGAATGAGCATCCTTCATCCCACCCTGGCCTTTTAGTCCCGCCCGTATTCGGGTACCCACTAATGAAAACTCCACCCTTTGGGTCAAGCTGCTCTTTAGAACTGGCTAACAGACCAATGACAAACCAGTTGTCTCGTGCTCTAGCTAAGACTGCAAGTACCATATTGGAACAAGTATTGAGTGGGTAGACAACCTTGTCTTGTTCCCGATTTTTGCTGAAATGTTTTTGAGTTTCTCTCCATTTAGGATGATGTTAGCTATGTAATTCTCTTGCCTTTTTTTGTTTGTTTGTTTTTCTTTGGTCTGTGTGTGGTTTTGTTGCCAGAGTAATAGTGGCTTCATGAAAAGAATAAGGAAATGTTCTTTCAGGTTCCTTTCATTTCTGTTCTGTGAGATAATTTGAGGAGTATTAGTGTTAATTCTTTTTTGAAGATCTGGTAGAATTCTGTACCAAGTGTGCCTCTGGGCATTTTCTTGTTGAGAGATTTTCAATTGTTTCTATTTAGCTAGGGGTTATGAGTCTATTTAAATTGGTTATTTCATATTCGTTGACCATATATACCAAGAAATTCATTTTTTTTTTGTCTTTTTGAGTTTTCTACTTTGGTAGAATAGAGATTTTTAAAGTATGTCCTTATGATTCTCTGAATTTTTTTGGTGCCCATTATAATGTCCCCTTTTCATGTCTCATTTATTCATTTGGATCTTCTATATCTGTCTTTCGGCTAATTAAGCTAAGGGTTGGCAATTTTGTTAATTTTCTCAAAGAATCAATTTTTTATTTCATTGAGTTTTTTTGCATTTTTGTTTGTTTATATGTTTATTTCTATTTAATTAATTTTCAGCCCCAGTTCAACTATTTATTCCCACATAATTTTTTTGGGAATTATTTCTTTTTATTCTAGCACTTTCAATTATGTTAAGTTAATAATATGAGATCTTGTCAGTTTTTTTATATGCAGACACTTACTGGTATGAACTTGCCTATTAGAACTGTCTTCATTGTATTTCATAGGCTTGACCATGTTATACTTTCATTTTCATTCAGTTCTATAAAGTTTTACATATTCTTCTTGATTTCTGTTTTGATCCAGTTTTCATTCAGTACTCCGTTTTTCACTTTCCACTGAGTTTGTATAATTTCTGTTGTTGATAGCCAACCTTTTTTTGAGATAGGTTTTCTGTGTGTCCTGCCTGTTCTGGAATTTGCTTTGTAGAACAGGCCAGCCTCAAACTCAGAGATCTGCCTGCCTTTGCCTCCCAAGTGCTGGTATTAAAGGGACCCACCCTTGTGCCCAGCTTTGATACCCACCTTCAATCTATATTGATCAGATAGCATGCAGGGTGTAATTTCAACTTTTAAATATTTGTTGAGATGTGCTTTGTATCCAATATGGTCACCTTTGGAGAAAGTTTCATGATCTGCTAAGAAAGTATATTCTTTAATGTTTGGGTGGAATGTTTTATAGATGTCTGCTAGGCCCATTTGATCTATGGTGTTATTTTACTTTATCACCCCTCTGACTAGATTTATCTGGAGGACCTGCCTATTTTTAAGCCTGGAGTATTGAAACCACCCACTCTTAGGGAGGGTCACTATAGACTGCCAGTTTCCCACGATAGCTCTGTGGATTCACTCCCCACTTCCAAATCACTTTAATATGTGGGGCCTTTCCTTCCCGGGAAGCACATTACTTTCCTTTGTTGCCAGTCTAGACAACTAGCTCAGCTTCCAGCTGGGAGGACACAGCATAAAAGGGGGAAAAAAAACACAAAGATTCGCTTGGCAGTTTTAGGAAGAAAACACTAGAAGGGAAAATGCTAGAATCCGTGTTCCCTAGCCAGTAACAGTGGTGTGGTTTTCCCCCTTTCTATTCCTTTCTCAACAACCCTGCACATGATTGACCCCTCTGTGCTGGAAGTGAGAACACGGCTCTCCTGATAGAACATATAGTTCCAATTCCTGTGGTAGAGGAATGATGTCATTCATTTTGTTTGTGGTTTGGTGAAAGAAACAAATGATATTTCTCACCTCAAATTTCAGAAAGCAAAAGGAATTGTTCCCAAGAAGAACTTGTCATTTCCTTGGAGTGATTATGAAACTTGTCTGTGGTTGCGAACATTTTTTTGTCTTCTCCAGAGCAAATTCATGAAAACTTAGAATTTCCCAGACTTGAGAAATAATAGTTTATTAATAAAAATGGGAGTCTCTTTGTTTGATGGGCTTACCTTCTTGATATGATTCAAAATTTTCACACGTGCCTGTGGTGCAGATGGGAGAAATAAAAAACAAATGGTAAACATTTAGACATAAATTTCTTACATTTCTTTATTTGTGTCTATGATGGCAGGGCTGGGGATGAGTGCTTTTGTATGTATATGAAGAACAGAGGACAATTGTGGGAGTCAGCTCTCTGTTCTCTATGAGGAGACCAGGGAACCAAAGGAAGACCATCAGACTTGGTATGAAGTGCTTCTACCTGCTGAGCTGCCTCTCTTCCCCCAACATTTTAAAATAAAAGATTGAGTGCTAGTGTGCCATGCATGGCTGGTTTTCAGTTTTGGAGGTAGAAGGGAAAGGAGAAGCTTAGACATCACATTCACTTGAGGTGTGTGTATGTCATCATCTTCCAGGAATTAGAAGTTAAGGATTTCTATTAATGAATATAGTGTTATGAATGAAACATGAGGAATATGCATGAGGGGTGCTGGGAAGATGACTCAGGGATGAAGAGCACTAGCACAAGTGTGAAGAAATAAGTTCAAGTTCTCACCAGTGACATAAAAACGTACACACCTCTAACTCCAGTGCTTGGGGATGGCGAGGTCTTGTGGGCTGGCAGTCCAGCTCCAGTCTCAGTGGTAGAACCTGTCTCAAAGGGAAAAGAGAAGGATAGAACAGAGCTCCCAACATTGTTCTCTAGCTTCCACACATGTACACACAGACCAGGGTATATATGCACACACCACATGAACAGAAACCACACACATTCACCACTACCACCACCACCACCCCGCCCTGCAGACAAAGAAACAAAGAGGAAAGAAAATGTATTCAAGTGTTTCTTTAGGATCCTTACATTACACTTCTATGGTAAATTTCCCTCCTTTTCTCTCTCCATCCCCCACTTCATTTTTCCCTTCTATTTTTTTGAGACAGGGTTTCCCTGTGTAGTCTCTTGCATGCTGGGAGTAAAGACATGAGACACCATCTATGGCTTATCCCTGACTTTTCTTGTCTCTTCTCATCTACTCGTTTTTGGGTGTTTTTTTTTCCAAGGCCCTTGGTGCAACATTAGGTTATTAATACAAGAGCTCTCCAGTTTTTGTTTTGTTTTTGACAGGCACTTACTGAGGTAAATGTTCCTCTTAGAAGTGCCTTCATTGTTAATGTTAATTAGAAATTAACATCTGTTAATCTGTTTCTTTTCAGTATGTCCTGCAGATTTTTAAATGTTGTATTTTTTGTTTTTATTCAATTCTTATAGACTGAATTTCTTTCTTGATTTCTCCTTTGACCCAGTTTTCAGATGATAGTCAACAAAGTCTGGTTTAGCTGAGGCAGGACCAAGCCTCTCCCCACTGTATTAAGGCTGAGCAAGGTATTCCACCATAGGGAATGGGCTCCAAATGCGAGTTCATGCACCTAAACTATGTCCTGGTCCCAATGTTACCCCCCTTTCCTCACAACAGATCAAGCCACATAACTGTCCCCCACATTCAGAGGGCTTAATTCAGTCCCATGCGGGATCCCCAGTAGTCAGTCCAGAGTCTGTGAGTTCCCACTAGCTTGGTCTCTGTTGTTTCCCCATCCTGATCTTGACCCCCACTTGCTCATATGGTCATCCTCCCTCTGTTCAGCTGAACTCCAGGAACTCAGCCCAATGCTTGGCTGTGAATCACTGCATTTGCTTCTATCAGTTACTAGATGTAGGTTCTAAGATAACAACTAGGGCAGCCACAATCCGATTACAATTCTACTAGGGAACTCCTGTAGCTGATAAACACCTTTAGTAATGGGACAGGATACAAGATTAACTCAAAAAAATCAGTAGCCCTCGTATATACAAATATAAACTGACTGAGAGAGAAATCAGAGAAACATTACTTCTTACAATAGCCACAAATAATATGAAATATCTTGGGATAACTTTAATCAAACAAGTAAAAGACCCATACGACAAGAACTTTAAACATTTGAAGAAAGAAATTGAAGAGGATATCAGAAAATGGAAAGACGTCCTATGCTCTTGGATAAGTAGGATCAACATAGTAAAAATGACAATCTTACCAAAAGCAATCTACAGATTCGATGAAATCACCATCAAAATCCCAACGCAATTCTTCACAGACCTCAAAAGAACGATACTCAACTTCATATGGAAAAACAAAAACCCAAGATAGCCAAAACAATCCTGCATAATAAAGGAACTTCTGGAGACATTACCATCCCTCACATCCAGCTCTTTTACAGAGTTACAGTAATGAAAACAGCTTGGTAGTGGCATAAAAACAGACACATGGATCAATGGGTCTGACATACACAAATCTATTAACACTTGATTTTTGCCAAGACAACCTATGAAAGAAAGTGTTTAATTGGGATCATTGTAGTATTATTTTGTTTATGTTTTAGCAAATAAAGCTTGCCTGAAGATCAGAGGGCCAAACTAGCCACCAGAGGCCAAAGCATGGTAGGACACACCATTAATCCCAGGACTCAGGAGACAGAGGCAAAGGAATCTCTCTTAGTTCAAGGCCATCCTGGGCTACCTGAGATTGAATCTGTCTAAAAGAGAAAATAGAGTTCCCACATCACTGGTGTACAAAGAGAGACTAGAGCTGAATCAATACTACATTTTGCAAATCAGATGCAATGTTATCTATGGTAGTGTGATTATAAATGCTCTATCTTGGATGAAGTCACCTTGGTCCACTAATAACATTCACGAGGTCCTTCCTTAGTTTGTAAGCTCAAAGATAGTTTCATCTTTGGAGGCTCTGTGTGATCAAGTTAGGGTGATGTAACTCACAAGATTCAGGTGTATAAGTTTGAATGCTAGTGTTATACTGGTGACTAAAGTATCTGGTGCTTAAGGTGCTCTGCTCACTAATTAGGGCTCCAGAGAATCAGGATTTCTAATTACCTATCTTCCAGGGATGGGCATAATTGGATAAGAGGTAAAGTGAACAGTCTCCTGA
The DNA here is from genome assembly GCF_014885135.2 of Alexandromys fortis. Taxonomy (NCBI): domain Eukaryota; kingdom Metazoa; phylum Chordata; class Mammalia; order Rodentia; family Cricetidae; genus Alexandromys; species Alexandromys fortis. The sequence continues at coordinate 374,753 of NW_026068103.1, forward strand.
GTATGTTAGGTTTGCTGTGATGAATGCAATAAGCTTCCCTTGTCCAACAATAGATTATACGTCCTTAATGAGGAGAAAATAGGCGCTCAACAATTCAGTGTGCTTTGGTCATTTGTACAATGCCGAAACATAGCTTCACTTTCTTGATGTATATCTCATAAATGGGGAAAATAATGAGTATTGTGAAAATTAGCTAGTTAGACCCTTCCAAAACCATCCTAGCTTCATGTTCCAACATGTACACAGTTCCTAGACCCACAGCCTTTGACCCATACTTCTGTAACATCTCCAGGTTCTGATGCAGTCAGGCAAGGAATATCTGGACTCTACGTGTTATGTGCATACTTCTGCCTCTCTTCCTGAGGTGGACAGATGAGGAGTCCCAGAACCCTCTTCCCCCAGTACATCCTTTGACCACTTAATGTATTCACTGTAGTCATGCAGGTAAGAGGTAGAGATTTCTAGATAATCCTTCTCTACCACAGTTTCTCTCACCAGTGCATAAGGCTGGTAAAGCCATGGAAATGAGACACCCTCCTGCTTCAGTACACATCTTTGGTGTTAGTACACTCTCTGACTAGGGAGGTGAGAACATGATCCACCCACACTTGGAACCCCAACCCACCACTCTCCATACACACTGATGTATGTAATTAGAGGTCTCTGAATCCAATGAACACTCCCAGAACACCTTTTAAACCATGACTCCAATGATCAGATAATATATCTATCTGCCTTAGGATAATGCTACCTACCCCAGCACTGACTCTGGTTTAAGAGGACAAAGGCTGTGCCCCAGGCTCCCACTCTCACCAAACCAAGATCACCTTCCACTATTCCACTCATTAATCAATGCTAAAGCTCTCTACAACTGAACTTCAATCATCACAGAGCCCAGCCAAGGTTTTTGAAGTAGTGGAAATATCAAGCACTGAAAGAATTGAACTGAGGTGTGCCAAAAAGTTTCAACAAATTAACTGAAAATGAGCACATTCTAGTGTTAAAAATGTTAGTAAACATGAAAAATTGAGACAAAATGCTTCTTCGAAAAAGTGAGAATCCCATATGAATAGCTGCCAATGACAGTGACTTGGACAAAATTCCAAATAAATTACTCAAAGGAATGATTTAAGATATATTCAAAGATTTTAGAGAGGACACAAATAAATGTGCAAATGAATTCAAAAAAGATACAGTCTATTAAATAAAGTCCAAGAAAACACAAGCAACTGAATATAACAAGGATGTCAAGGCCAGATATGGAAACAGAATTCAACAGTGAGATAGAAATACTGAAGAAAAACCACACTAAAACAATGCCAGAAATGAAATTTTCAATAAGACAAATTAAAGTTTTGGAAAGCCACTGTGGAAAGTCTCATCCATTGGATGGATCATACAAGACAGAATATCACAACTTGAAGACAATGTAGAGGAAATTAGATCATTCAATTAAGCTCAGTGACAGATAAAAGAAATTCAAGAAACCTATGAACAGGACATACAAGATCTGTAGGACAGCATGAAAAGACAAAACTTACAAATTCATAGATGATTTTTATTGATTTTATTGAGCTATACATTTTTCCTTTGCTCCTTTCCCTTCCTCTCTACTCCCCTCCCCTTCAATCCTCTCCCATGGTCCCCATGCTCCCAATTTACTCAGGAGATCTTGTCTTTTTCTACTTCCCATATAGATTATATCCATGTATGACTCTCTTAGGGTCCTCATTGATGTCTAGGTTCTCTGGGATTGTGATTTGTGGGCTGGTTTTATTTGCTTTATCTTTAATAACCACTTATGAGTGAGTCCATGTTATAATTGTCTTTCTGGGTCTGGGTTACCTCACTCAATATGATGTTTTCTATATCCATCCATTTGTGTGCAAATAAGATGTTATTATTTACCATTTTTTCTGCTGTATAGTACTCCATTGTGTAAATGTACCACATGTTCCTTTTCCATTCTTCAGTTGAGAGACATTTAGGTTGGTTCCAGGTTCTGGCTATGACAAACAATGGACATAGTTGAGCACATGTCCTTGTGATATGATTGAGCATCCTTTGGGTATATACCCAAAAGTGGTATTGCTGGGTCCTGAGGAAGGTTGTTTCCTAATTTTCTGAGAAATAATCATACTGACATCCAAAGGGGCTGTACCAGCTTGAACTGTCACCAGCAATGCAAAAGTGTTCTTTTTACCCTACAACCTCTCCCACATAAGCTGTCATCAGTGTTTTTGCTCTTGGCCATTCTTACAGGTATAAGATGAAATCTCAGAGTTGTTTTGATTTGCATTTCTATGATAGCTAAGAATGTTGAGCATTTCCTTAAGTGCCATTCAGCCATTTTAGATTCCTCTGTTGAGAGTTCTCTACTTAGGTCTTTACTCCATTTTTTTTATTGGATTATTTGTTCTTTTGATGACCAATTTTTGAGTTCTTTATATATTTTGGAGATCAGACCTTTGTCTGATGTGGGATTGGTGAAGATCTTTTTCTATTCTGCAGGCTGACGTTTTGTCTTCTTGACCATGTCCTTTGCTTTAAAGAAGCCTTTCAGTTTCAGGAGGTCCCATTTATTTTCAACCACATCAAACACGAATAATTTTGAAATCAAGGAAAAGAAATACTCATCCAAGTACAAGAGGTAGAGAGAGTACTGAATACACAGGACCAGAAAAGAAACTCCCAATACTATATCAGAGTTAGAACACCAGATACATGGACTAAATGGTACAGAAATCTTAAAGAAAGAAGGTCTAAATTACATATAATATCAGGCTCATTAGGCTAACTACTGATTTCTCAATGGAAACCTTAAAAGCTGCTAGAGCTTGGAGTAATGTACTTCAAGTCCTGAAAGACTATATAGATGGTTTCCCACACTACTATATCCAACAAAACTATCCAACATCAAAATCAAGGAATTGACCTAGAAGCTTCTTCCCTCCTGTTCAGCTTTCATAGTATGGAAGGTGCTATGTAGGCTGATGAGGGACAAACGTCTTCAAAAGTCTTAATGGGCTATTAATTGCATGCTACAATAAATGACCAACTTGGCACAATTGGTGAAATAGTGACATGAATGTTATGGGGCTAATAATGTGCTTTCTAACTAGATTTAAGGCCTACTCCACAGAAGAAAACTCACGCCTAGTATTGTGAACTTGTTCAAGAACCCAGGGAAGGCACTGGTCTTACTACTATGGGAAAACCTACTATTATAGTTTTGAACAGACATGATATCAAACTGCCTTCTAAATATATGTCTCTATATAAATAAATTAGTATAACTCTCCATCCTCATGAGAGAAACTTCGTTTTGCAGATAGAGTTCAGAGATTCTTAGCTGGTCAAAGTGAAAAGAACCAGAGAGTGCTCAGGACTAAATGGGAGATATATATATCACACCCCTATCACATGGCTCAGTGAACGCTGCGAGAGGAGAGACAGGAAGTTTGTGAGGGCCAGAGGTGGGGCAGACTGCCACAAAGCCATTTCTGTTGCACTCATGAACTCTTATTGGTTGTGGCTGCCTGTACAAGATCGGCATTAGAGTAAGACAGTCCAAATTTCAGCATAGATTTGGGAGTGGCTGTGAAGGCTGAAGTCCCACTCTAAGCAATGAAGCTTGGAAGTTGATGGCTGTGGGGATAGCAAGAGTCAGTTTCTTCAGGGATGTGGTCCCTGGTAGAGTGTCTTCACTACAGTGGAATGCCAAAAGCCATGCACACGAGGACAACACGGATTGTACACGATGTGCTCTTTAAAAAGAGAGACAGAAAGAACAAGAGGGGAAGGGGCATGATGATAGGGCTTTGGGAGGAGTTGGCAAAGGTAGCTATGAACAAAATACATTGTATGCATACATACAATTTATAAAGATTGAATAAATTAAGATTAGTGAGCTAATGTATGCTGAGCAGTTATCACTGTTGCATAGTGAGCACTCGAGTTATTATTACTGTTTTTGCCATTATTTTCCCAGGTTATACAGATAGTTTTTTCTTTTACCGTGATATCCTTTCTTTCTAGAGGCTCTCTCAATACAATTATTTGTTTCTATTTTCTTTATTGTGTTCTCATTCTGGATACATATCCCTGAGTTTATACTATAATTCATTTGTGTGAGTATCTTGAAATTTCTTAATCATGCACTTACTGCTTGTGACCCCCTTCCTCATCCTCCTTTCTCACAAACACACCCTCCATTCTCAGTTTCTCATTGCATTCTTGAAGGATTGCTAGGTAGATGAAAGTTCCTATACAGATCACTTTGAATTCTCAGACTGAGACATCCTAATGCCTAACCTTATTTCAGGCAGACAAACAATCCCCAAACACCCTGAGAAAATCTATACCACATTCTAGTCTTAGCATTGAGGGGATCTACACCCAGTCTCTATCCTACTGCTTAGTGCTGGGCACTAAACTTTATGTTCTAACCCCACCACCACCACCACCCACACCTGTCTTCCGGCTGTCAATTGTATCTTGATTCCTCTTGCCAAGGTGCACTGTTGCCCTGAAATTTGTGTCCTCACTACTTGTGGCAGCACTTGTGTTATCGGTCTACCTCTGTCTCTCCCTTTTTAGTGCCCTTGCCTACCTCACTTACCTAGCCTGACTCTTCTTGCGTCTGCCTTGTTCTCCCCTGTCAGCTAGGACCTAGACATTTTTAACATGCTTAGTGTGTGATGCAGGCCTGCTCTCTTTTCAGCGCAAGCTACTATGCATTTGTGTAAATAAAACTGCTTTCCTTCCCAGGACTCATCAGTGGCATGTCACTAGGAAGAGGGAAGAAGGAAAAGAAACTGGAAGGATGTGCAAAGCACTTACGACACACTAGCATACTGACACTTCAGTCGTGTGTGTTTTCCAAGTCCTTGTGTGTGGACCTAGCAATTACTGGATGTCAGGACGATTAGCATGTAAGGAAAAAAACAACAACAATGATTAATAAATTGCATACACTAATGGCATTGAGATGAACACTCAGTCTGATGTGTTATGGAATTTCCGGTTTCAGAAACAGTCTTATTTCCACAGAACCTACACAACCTGTTCTTTAGTTTGATGGTCACAGCATGACTTTAATATCAAACTGTACATACCTAAAATGATGAAGTATATTTATCACTTCTAAAGAAAAGTTCTGTTATCAGTTCATTTAGTGTGGATATCTTGTGTAGGGATAGTTTTTCTATATTTTTAATTTATAAAGTCATTATTTAGAGGCAAGGAGAGTGAGTGAGTCATTGCTGAATGGGCATAAAGTTTCACTCTGGGGAGAGGAACAAAGTTTTGAAGATGGGGATCAAGGATGGCTGTATGCTAATACAAATGCGTTTAATGCTGTTAAACTGTGTACTCAAAATGGTTAAAATGATGTTCCAAATAAATTTAAAAAAACCTCATTCTTGCTTATGATAAAGATAAAACTAAAAAGCTCGTAATTCTGACTTTTGCCACTTTTCTTCTTAAAGTTAGTTACATATCATGAATACAAAAATCAACATATATGCATGAATGTATGTAGATATATATATATTCATTTAATATATTGGGGATTGACATAGGTCTTCTGAATTATAGGTAAGTGCTCCCCGATGCTACAAACCAAGCACTCAAAATATACTTATGCAGGGCTATGTTACATTTCTTAAAGCACGTAGTATTTGGTATCTTGCCTTTATTACTTAATATAAGTTGACCACACACATGTACATGCATAAAAGTATTTATTCTATTATCATGTCTCCTAAAGATGGACATTAGCTTCTCTTACAAAATAATATGCTGTAAATAAGTTAAAATGAATACATGTGTTCTTTTTCTGATGTTTGATTTTGCTGTTTCTGTGGAGTTGTTCATTCCTTCACTCATAGAAGATTTTATGTTGTTCCCCTGTCAGATATATGATATCCTGGATAATCTTAAGTAAACAGTTGTCCTCTGGCAAATACAATATATCAGGTCCAAAGGAAATTCCGGGTCCCCAAATTCTGGTGGTTACATGAAATATTAGTGGTTGAATCAATATTTCTATTCTCGAATCAGTAGCCACCTATTCATATACAATATAATGTATAGTTAAAGTCATTATTTCACGGGCACGCACTGAGTTTCACTTTGACCAATTTTTGTAATGTGCTCCTTATAGTATTTAGAATTGTCATAGGGAGGAAGTACATAGGCCAGTAACAAATGGCTTCTTTTTCTCTCGCTTACTTCTCTTACCCATTTATTACTGCTGGTGTTTGCTGAATATACTGACCTTATCTTTTTCCAATTAAATCTGCCCATATGGACATCATCCAAAACTATGGAAAGATAAATATATGAAGAAAAACTCAACTGGGAAAATTCACAATAGAGAATACATAAGAAGAAAAACACAATAAAAAAATTGTTCTGAAGAGAGGATAAAAGGAGCTAAAGAGATGCCTCAATAATTAAGAACACTTGCTCTTGTTGAAGGCCTGGATTCGGTTTCCAGCACATAGTGGGTCACAACTATCTATAACTCTAGTTGTAGAGTACACAAGCCCTCTTTTGGCCTCCTTCAGTACCAGGTATGCTATGGTACACATACAGTAGGGAAAACACTTGTGGATAAAATAAATAACAAAAACAACCAACCACACCTCTCCCCTTTAAAAAAAGGTCAAGATAGGCAGGAAGAACAAGAGACAACCTTAAGGGGTGTATGAGGCCTTCCAAATGGGAGTTGGTTTGGTTTGGTTTTATTTTATTTTGGGGATAGTGTTTTATTCTGCAACCCAGCTGCCCTCAAACTTTCCTGTGTAGCCCAGACTCCATGTAAAGCTCTCCTTATCCTCTCACCTCAAGTATGAGCCACAAAACCATTTTACCAGATGGTACTTGGTAAAATTCAGGCTTAGGGTTGGCAGTGTATTGGCCTCAGCATGGAGCCTTCCCAATAACCTAGTCTGTCAAAGCTAAAAGAACTTTAGAAAGGCTCCAGTTGGTAAATTTTGCGTTGAACTAACTACTGTTTCTGAAGCACCAGGGGCTTTACCTGTCAAAAACAGATACATTACTTAATTTTCTACTTTATATATCAATAGGTTGATGGTTGACACACTATATTCTGACTCTGGGTAAAAATATTGTGTTTCTTTCATAATCCATATATTTAAATCTTAACCCCTGTTCTTAAGAATGTTCAGTTGAGGACAGCATCCTCAGGGTTTTCCTGATGTCATTATCAGTAAAGGAAATTTGGAGACAGACGCAGAGGGAAGCTTGCGTTTTCACGCAGGGAGAAGAAGATGGCCATGCTCAAGACAAGGAGCTCTCTGGACTCAGTGCTGCAGGAATAGTCTTGGGACTACAGTCTCAGAATTCAGAAAGCAAATCTCTGTAGTGCTTGTTACCTTTATGAAACAGCACAAACTATTACACAGATAATAAGTCAGCTCAGAGTTGGGGAAAAATGGATTAGGACATAAGTTCCTTAGAGGGTCAAAATGGAGCCGTAGATGCAACGATGCTTCTAGAAACTGAAAAACCAAGCTAAATGAATTTATAGCTTTAAACCCAAACCAACCCATCAAAGGAGTTGGCTGGTGGCCATTATTGAAGTTTAAGTTTGATATATCAGTGTTCCGAAGGACAAGAAAAGACTAGATGAAATAATTCGTATTTGTTTTTAATACAGTTTCGGATTTAAATTTTATATAATACCCTTCTGTGAAATACATCATCTCAGCATCTGGGGGAAGAAGCTCATTAGAATTCGCAGGGACCTTTTTACATACTTTGTTGTAAACCTGAAATGTCACGAGGAGGGTGAAGCCGCAGGTCCCACTGTGGTGGGAACATTACTTTCCTTTTGCCAGCCAGTAGGAAGCTACAGCAATCAATGCGGTGTTCCAGGGCTTCAGCAAGACAACACAAGATTTCTTGAAGGGATTGAACCTAAGACCTTTACAGGGTGTGGAGAGAGTAGAACTTGAGACCAAGAAGATTTCAAATCTCAACCACAAAAGTGACATATAAAACACCCATAACTCCAGCCCCAGAAGTAATCGTGGAAGGTTTAAAGGAAATAGAAACATTTGACAGGAAAATCGAAGGGTTTTATTGCTGCTCTAATTTAACACTGCCCTCTTAAACGTCAGATTTTCTATCCCTTTGTCTGACCTAGCACCAGAGGCTGCTGTTTGTATCCTAGATTCTAGAAGCAGCCAGCCTGTGTTGGAATCCTAACTTGGTGCCAGTTCTGTGGGTCTGAGATGGGGTATAATCTTGAGCTGGTTAGGTTTTTGTCAATGACATAAAGCCAGGGTCATTTGGGAGAGGAGACCCCAGCTGAGGAAATGGCTTGCTCAGATCAGTCTTCAGGCAAGTTGTGGAATAATCTCTTGGTTAATGACTGATGTGGGAGGGCTCAGTTCTATGCTTGCAATGATACCTTGGGCAGGCAGTCATGGATGGCAGCTAAAAGCAAATCTAATAATCAACATTCCTCCATGGTCTTTGCATGGTTCTGTCTCCAGGTTCCTTCTTGGTTTCCATTAGTAATGGGCTGTAAGTTGTAAGATGAAATCATCCTTTTCTTTTCTTTTTTTATCCTGAACTGATTTTTGTTCAAGGTCTTTATCACAGCAATAGAAAGCAAACTAGAGCAAACCTGTAAGCCTTAGTTTCACTCTGTAAAATGGGGATCCTAATGTAATACACTTATACTTATTTTATAAAACTGTCCCTCCTTCCCTTGTCCTTCAGATGATACTCTATCAGCCACCGAACTTTCTCCAGCTTCACCTTCTCTAATTGTTCTTGTTTTTATTCTTCTTTTACTTTTCATCAAACGAGAATTTTCTGTAGGCTGGTGAGAAGGCTCAGCGGCGGGTAAATGTACCAGTCTCCAAGCTGAATGGCTTCAGTTTGATCCTGGGGACTCCCATGGTGGAGGGAAAGGACTGACCCTGAAAGCTGTATTCTGGCCTCTAGATGTGTGCAGTTGCATGCAATGCTCACCTTAAACACATAAATACAAACAGTTTGTTGTGAATTGTGTTGGGAGTGAAAGGTATTGAGAACATGGTTTAGCGAGTATTTTATTTGGCCCTTTCCTGGCTTTTCTGTGACTGAGTTCTAGCCATGTCTCTAGCATCCACATTTAGAGTGTTCTAACAGTTCATCTCTACCTGCTTTCTCTCCCTCTAGGATGCTTTCTTCATGCTTTTATATGGGCACCCTTATTCCCTATCATCACCTCATCAATGTTCTGTTTCATTACAACATATTGAATCTCCGCCTTTGAATTGAACAACAATTGAATTATTGTTCTCAGGGTACTATATTCTCTGGCAGATTCTTCTTCTAGACCATGCTCAGATGTTCCTGGGACTTACACTTCTGCTCCTCTGGGTCGTGTCTTGGCTTCTCACTGCCAGTGGCTTCTGAGATTGTTGTTAAAACAAGGGGCAGGTACAAGGTGATGGATACGAATGTCTTAGTAAACATGATCACTAAACCACGTTGCCACCTTGGTATGTTCTGCTATTTTTCACACCAAATGCCGTGCCCTTATTATATAGCACACTGCTTTGCCTTGTGATAGAGAAGTGGAACTGGCACACTAAACGAGGGTATTGGGCAGTTTGTTTGTCCTTCTTGCCCTTGAATGGTCCAAGTATCAGTGACTGTTGTTCAGGGACTTACGGTCTTGCAAACTGAAAAGAACAAGGTCTTCCCACATTTCAGTTTTTATTTGTTCGAGATTTCTGGAAGGCAGTGGTCAGTGGGGTCGGAGAAGAAGGTTTCATTATGGGTGTGACAAGTTTTGAGAGTGACCCAATCTCAATGAAACCAAGCCAGCCTAGAAGCAAGGAAGTGGGTAATCCCCTCCGCCTGCCTTTTTGCATCTCTTATCCATGATTGCATCTTCTATTAGAGTTCATCTTCTATAGATGGTTGTGGGTTTCACTGTGGTTCTGAGATGTAGATTGGTCGTAGAACTTTGATGATGTCAAAGATTTCTAGATGTGCATATAGACTTTTGACATTTTTCGGACAGATGACAATCTTTTTGTATAGTATTCAAAGAAAATTGTCACCGCCTCTTTGTCATTTTGTGGTCTGTTTGTCAGACCAATCTATGGCATTTTTCTTTTTTGATCGAGTGTCTATAATAGTACAGGTAGAATCTGAGGTTGGTGTTCAAAGACACACACTATTTCAATATTTTCAGATGACACACAAAACCAAGAGGCTGTAGATGAGGTGAACAGGGAGTAGTCACAATGCTGGTTCTGCCTGACACTCTTCTTCTGCTTCGCTTCCCAACCTGCATCCTCACTGTTAGCAGTGGTGGTCAAGCCTAGCAGTGCAGCGGCATTCTCTGGTATTCTTAATACTATGACAGTTTTTTTTTCACTTACAAAAATTACTTACACAATTGATGTTTAAAAGTTTTTTTTAAAGAGGTTTGGAAAAAGAATTTAGAATTAATTAACTTTATGAAGATATAAATGTTTGTCCCTCTTTTAATTTTCTTTTATCAGAAATAGAACAGCAAGGAAATGAGGGGGAAAAAGCACAACAGATACAGCAGCGGCTGTCCAGCTGTGAGGTGAAAAGTGTGTCGCAGATGCCATGCGGGCGTGCCGTGAAGCACCTTGTACCTGTGACTTCTGCCTGTTCCTCTCCATCCTTCTGTTAGCCCTCCCTCTCGCCCTCATCCTCATTTCTGATGGTTCTGCATTATTCTTGGATTTCAAAATCACAACAACAATGACCTGACTTTGGCATCAAGCAGATTTAGGTCTCAATGTTGGCTGTAAGACTTACACGGGTGAAACTGATCAAACACTTCTAATTTTCTGTTTCTTCATCTGCAAAGTGGGCATAGTAATAGCTATTGTTCTATGGGGCATTGTGAAGGGTATGGTTGATGACAGAGGTCAAAGAGCTTACTGGTGTTTAATATTGATAATTTCTGTACTGCATTGTTTTCTTTCTCTTTCAGAATGATGAGCTGTGAATATCGATACACCATGGATACTTTCCTACAAAAATAAATATATATGTAGATTGCTTTCTTCTTCTTTGAGTAATTCAATTACAACTGAGGCTTTCCCCTGGACTTTTGTTGAAAACATTCTCTCTTAGATGAGATCAACTTTGCAATGGTTGACTCAGAAGCAGAACTTTTTAAGCAAGTCACAAGCAAGTGGTGCTGTAGGATTATATCATGGATCCGTGTTCTTCACATGCTTTGATTTCTCCCACAGTGCTTCAATGTAGTAATACAGACTTCAGGGTTAGATTAGAGTTGCATTCTCAGGAATTACAGTTGCTTCGCTGACTGAAGGTGTTTTCACCCCACCACAAACATAGTATCCCAAATCAGTTTTGGTATTATTTTAGGGAGTCTTAGTTTCTACGTTACTGTATCTTTGAGAAGAGGAAAAGACCCTCTGTGTTAGCAGTCTGCTGCCAAGGCTCCTACCTTGCATTCTTGCCTGCAGTTGTTCAGTGGTCATGTCCAGTTTTTCTTTTCTTAGAATACAGATCCCCAAAGGAAGACCTGCCGTCACCAATGTGACTGTCTGAACACACATGCTTGGCCGTCAATGAGGGCATTAATTGAAAAGCTATTGCTTTAGAAATACCCCTCTACTGATAAGGAAGAAATAGGGAGCCTTGTTGGGAGGAAAATGATGTCCCTAGTGCTGAGCTCAATTAGACTGTCATTTTTGGTGTGGGTGTGGGGCGGGGTATGAGTTACTTTTAACAACCAAGACCCCTCTCTCTTCTAGCCATTTGAGGTTTACAGAGTCAACTAGGACATCTTTATCAGGAACTTCTATTCTAGCTTTAACTGTACTGCTGAAAAGAAAATCTTTCCAGATGGGTTTCTGTTTACACAGCCTTGAAAAATTTTACTTGTATACAGCTTCTCCCCTTGGCAGTACTTTGAGTTCTACTTTTCAAGACTTGGAGCCCCCAGTTCTGTTTATAGAACAGGAAGAGAAGTGACCCTTTTCGTAAGGGAAAGAAGCTACAAAAATTCTCATTCCTCGAAGAGTTTGTTTGGAAGTGTGGTAAGTGGTACTGAGGCGCCAGACATAAAACTCCTGCACCTGAAAGGTTGAGGCAGGAAAATCTGGAGTTCGTAGCCATTCATGGCTCCATAGCAAGTTTAAAGCCAGCCTGGACTACATGAGAACCTGTCTCATATTTAAATAGATTTAAAAATTGTGTTGATGACCTAACAATAGTATTTTCGGTGTATTATTATAAAAAGCTAAAGGCTTGAACCATAGATAGCCTTGTATTCATCATCTCTATTTTGTGATTAGTGTTTTGCTATAATTATTTTCTGACCTAGATAAGCCCTTGTAGTCACATTTTTGTTACTTTATCAATCTTATAATTTTTGGGTGCATTTCAGAATTACAGATACCATAAGTAACGAGCTTGGTTCAAGTCATGATGCTATCCTGGCCATCTAGTCAATGGTGCGCTTTTCCAATAGGATTAGGTTCAACAGAGGCTAACAATAAAGAGAGTTTTTAATATGATTTGTTTTTATTTATCATGCATTTTCTTTGGGTGGGGAGGGGTTGGCGATTTAACCCAAGACTTCATACATGGTAAGCATATGCTGTATCATGTACTGTCCTCCTCCAACCTTTATTATGCTTTAAGAGTTTGTTTGGTCACTAAAAGGATGTTGAAGGTAGGAATTGGAGGTCGTCTAACACGATCAGTGTTTTAACATGATCTGCGCTTTAAGCACTTTCTTCCTTTCTGATCCACTATCCCAACCTGTGGTATTTATCTGTTTGCAAATGACTGCCAGAGATCCATCCAACAGTCTCATTTTCTAATGCCGAGGAGGAAGGGGGTAAGAGGTGATCTTTAATAACCTGACCTAGAAGAACCGAAATTTATAATCAACATTTTTAACTTCAGGATAGCAAAACCAAATCAAACCAAACACCAAACAAACAAATCCAAATAAATAGTAGATAAAATTTTGTGGGGGAATCATACTACATTTATAACTGTATGTAGGAAAAAATAACATCATAAAGATAGTGTTTGTATTTTTATATTTTATTAGCTATGAAATAGCCATATTTGAGGCCGAGAAACATAGAATTGCTTGCTTTTGATTATTAAAGTAGCTTATTTGCTTCAACCATTTCTCATTGTTGGGAATATTCAGGCGAGCTGAAGGTCTGTAACTCAGCTCTTTGAGTGCCGGGTTACTATTAGAGACATTTGCTGGGCACAAAAAGTCAGTTTAGAAACTTCTCAACAGAACATTTGCTTAGTGAACTCATTGAACCTTATGCTGAAGTAGTATCAAAGTTTTTTTTTTTTTTTTTTTTTTCCCTAGGATGATCCCAGTGAACTTATAAAAATTTAGTGAGTGTGCTGGTTTGAAAGAAAATGACCCTCAAAAAAAGTGGCACTATTTTTAGGTATGGCTTTGCTGGAGTAGGTAGGGCCTTGTTGGAGGAAGCACATCATTGTGGGGGTGGGCTCTGAGGTCACCTATGTCAAGATACTGTCTAGTGTCTCCTGATGCCTGCAAGACATAGGACACTTGGCTACTTTTCCTGCTCCTTGATTTTCTTCACACCACCTTGCCACACCATGCTGATAATGGAGTAAAACTCTGAAAATGTAAGCCACCAAATTAAATATTTTTCCTTTGTAGGAATTACCATAGTCACGGTGTATCTTTGTAGCAATAGAAACCCTAAGACAGTGAATTTAGGGTCAAAGGACCATATGGCCAATTTGTGATACCTTCAGGAAAATAATTCCCAAGAAATGTATGAGTTAAGAATCTGGCCTAGTAATGACAAAAATTCTTGAGAAATATTTAATTTTTTTTTAAAGCAGATTTGTCTCTGAAGAAGCAGCTTCATTTTCTTCCTTGAAAGAAAGAAAGCAGATGAGTCTAAAATTCGATGGCCAGGGTGCTAGCGTTCCTAGCATGCTGAAAAAGGTCACGTGCAGCAAAGGAGGAAGGAAACGGTGTTTTGAGTAGTGTGTGTGTGCGTGTCTTTATGCATGGAAGCCTTTAGTCTCCCTATCTTGGTTCTTGAGAGTCTCTCATTGAATCTAGAGCTTACTGGGTTGTTTAGTTTCCTGACTAGCAAGCTCCAGGGATTCTACCTTCTCCATCTTTTCAGAGTTGGGACCACAAGTGTGTACTTTGGCTTAAATATTAACAACTTTTGCTTTTTGAGACCAGGTCGCACTGTGTATTCTTGGGTGTCCTACAATTTACTGTGAAGACCAGACTGGTCTCAAACTCACAAAAATTCACCTGCTCCTGCCTCTGAGTGTTGGGATTAAAGGCATGCGCCACATGCTTAGAAAACATTAGCAGTTTTAAATTATGTGAGTGACTTTAATATTCCTACATGGCTGCCGAGGAATTTGAGTTACAGGCAGCTTATCAGAATCAGCTATGACAATATATATATCAGCATATATTTTCTGCAATCCCAAGCAGATACCTATGTCCAAACCAGAAAGGAGAATTCTTAGTGCTCTGCATCAGGAGAAGTCAATGTTTGACCCACTATATTTTTGTAAATAAAGTTTTATTGAGAAACAGCCGTTCACATTTATCCCGTATCGTTGACTGGTTTTGAGCAATCATAGCATAGCATAGAGGTAAGGAGTTGCATTTTACCTCTGTAAGGTAAGTAGTGCCTATGTGCCTGTAAAGCCTAAACCATTGGCTATCTAGCCCTTTACGGAAAGCATCTGGCTGACCCTTGGGTTTGTATGGCTCCCTTCAAAACTCTTGGCCAATTTAGGGAAGCTCTGGTTTTGAAACCCAGAGTAAGCAACACCAGTGTGCTTTTGCAGATATGAAACTTGGATCCTAACACTTTCTTCAGCTTCTCTCAGCCCTCCTCCCGCAACTTGGAAAGTGGCCCAATAAGTGAAATGAAACTTGGCCTGATCAGCAGGATTGAGAAAGTGGAAGGTGAAAGTATTGACATCTGCTTGGGTTTTGTAGCCCCAGCTTCTCCGGCAGCATGTGACACGGTGAAAGTGTTCTGGCCAGCTAGCTAGCTCACATTTTGTGGAAGATTGTCCGCTGTTATCTGGCAGTGCAGTTATGTCCATGAAGAAAAGCAGCCTGCATCTTTGCCTGCATAGTGGCTCTTTAAATGAATATTTTTTTCAGTTTCACTAAATGTATTAAACTGGAGTCTTTGCATAGTTAATGTTGCTATGTAGGTAAACATACGTATATTTTCAGTTATATGCTTAAACTTTGACAAAATATATGTAAGATAAAACATACTGGTAATCCTATCTCTTCTTAATCGTGTGAAGTGTATTCACATTCTAAGCACACTTCTTAGCTTGCAAAGCAGACACTACATACCTCCTGGACAATGTCCCGTTAGCACCCCCCTCTCCCCAGGTCCTGGATTCACTGTTCGGTGTCTGTCTCTTTAAGTCTTTACTCATCACCCTACAGACATGGAGACAAGCAGCATCTGTCTTGTAACATTCAGTTGATTTGGTTTTTTTTTTTTTTTGAGAATTTCATACATGAGTATTTGCATAATTTCACCCCTGCTCTCCCCCATTCAACTCTTCCTATGTCTTCTCCCACTTCCTCTCAAGTTCATGAGCTCTTCTTGAATTGCTGTCGCTCTCTCTATATACACGTCTTACTACGTTCAGTTTGCATTGCTCTTACGCGCATGTGTTTAGAGATGCTCTCTTGAGATCGGATAGCCTATCAGAGCACTTATCCTTGGAGCAGACTGGTTCTTCCGTGCTCAGCAGCCATTGATTACCTGTAGATTTTCATCTGGGGGTGAGGCCTTGTGATATTTCTCAGCATATTGACTGGCTTCTTCATTCAGCAGCTGCCATTTTGTGAGTGACTTACTTAGCATGCTTTCAAATTTTATCCATATCTATGTCAGAATGCCATTTTCTTTCTGTTTTGCTTCTTTTTTTTCCTCTTTTGCCATTTTTCCTTTTATTCTTTTGTATTTTATTTTAGCGATAGGCTCTCATGTAGCCCAGGCTGGCCTCAAACTTGTATGTAGCTTTATTAGATGGCGTTTCCACTGTTGTGATAAATACCATGACCAAAGAACTTGGAGAAGAAATGATTCATTTCATTTTACAGCTTACAGTCCATTATGAAGGAAAATCAAGACACAAACTCTAGGCAGGAAACTGGACACAGGAACAAAGGCCATGGAAGAATGCTGTTTCCCGGCTTGGTCCCCAGAATCTCACTGTGACTGTGTAGCCCCAGCTCTCCTGGAATTTACTATGTAGACAAGGCTGGTCTTTAACTCCTAGAGATCTATGTGTCTGGAAAAGGTACGTGCTACTTAGGCATTGGACTTAGAGAGTTTTATTGTGTTCATGTTTCCTGAGGTTCCAGTGTGTTACAGAAGATACAGCATGGTAGAGCCCTCCATTTTTTAAGGAGGGCAGAAGAGACTAGGGACAGGGGAGTGGTAGAGAGAGAATGTCCTGCATCCACTGTTTTCTCCTCCTCTATTCCAGCTGAGACTAGATAGACTATGTGACAGTGTCCTACATCCAGGGCAGGCCTTTGTTCCTTAGGAATTCATTGCTGGGAACAAGTTTATGCCTAGGTGCTTCTCAGTCTTATCAAGTTTCCACCAGTTCCTACTATGCCACTGTCTTAATGCTACCATCCTAATATCACTGTCTTGGTCCAAGCTCCCAGTACATTCATGTTGGGTAGGAACATACGAATCCAAACTACAAAACGTAGCTTCTTAGAATTCTACCTGCAGCAGAAAGTTGGGTGTTGTATTTTTATCACTGTCTTCTCTTGTATCTTGACACCAAAGATATCAATACTTTTTTATTACAGTGGTTGGACTTGAATTCTGGACTTTTGCAGACTAAACACTCTACCAGCGAGCTACACCCTTAATATGATGATGCACATTAAGAAAATTTATTTTTATTTTTAATGTAGTGTATGTATGAGTGTCTGTGTGTCATATATGCACGTGAGTACAGGTGCCCTTAGAGACCAGAGGTTCTCATGGAATTGGAGTTTCAGGTGGTTATGAGTCCCTTCACCAAAATGGAGGTCTTTGGAATTGAACTCATACATCCATAAGAGCAGTATGTGACCTTTTTTTCCAAGATCTGCTAGGTTTAAAAAAATTTATTTATTGTTTGTTTATTTATTTATTTATTTTTGAGGTTGGGAGTCTTTGTGTATAAATTTATTTTTTTCAATTAAATATAATTACTTAGTTTCCCTTCTTCCCTCTCCTCTCTCTAGTCCTTCCTTTGTGCTTTCGTTGCTCCCTCTTTAAATTATGGCATCTTTTTGTTTGCTATCCCCCCCCCATCAGTTTGCTTAGTGTTAATCGTACGTGTCTGATTTGATTTCAGGGGTAATCACTTGGGATTGGATAACCAGTTAGGGGCCGCATCCCTGGGGAAGACCATTTCTCCTGCCTGCTCTCAGCCTTCCTTAGTCACCTACAGTTTTTGGTTTTGGCTAAGACCCGTGAGCTTTCCCCTTTCTATGTTAGCATGCCTATTTCCCCATCTCATAGTGTAGGAGCTGTGTTGTAAAATAAGGAACGCTTTCTGAATTTGTGTGTAGGGGCCTAGAATATTTCTGTGTCATTCCAATTTTAGTGTATGTGCTGCCAAAGCAAACACTGGTACAGTCTGTTAACTGCTGAGCCATCTCCTTAGCCCCAGAGGTATAGTGCTTTATTTTAAAATTGTGTGTGTGTGTGTGTGTGCGTGTATGTGCAAATGCCCACAGAAACTAGAGGATATCTTTGATGTAAAATTACAGATGAGCCATCCAACATGTGTGCCAGGAACCTAACCTGGTTCCCCTGCCAGAGTAGTACCTGGCTTTTAACCCCCTGGCCACATCTCAATTCCAGTAATACACATTTACAAAACAGAACACCAGCAAGAGTCCCCATAAAATTAGCACGTTCAGTCCACCATGGCTGTATGGTTTTTCTTTACCAGTAACAAAGGGCAGTTGTGGCTCTCTGCCATCTAAACCTATGACATCAATAGTAATGAATCCCGAATGTGCCCTATATTTTTCTGTCATGGGCATTTTGATCATATAGTTACCTTTCTTAGTTATCCGTTTAAATTCTACCCATATTTAAAATATTTCTCCACTGGATTATAAACAAAACAGCCATATTCCTCCTTAAAACTACTTTACAAGGGAAACAATATTTGAAATTATATATTGAATGCCAAGAAAATGAGGAAAACGATTCAGATATGGGTTCTTCCCTGAAAGACTAGTTTTTCCTGTGCTATTTTATTGTTTGAGAATCTCATACACGTTTCTCCCATAGAATGTGTTTTTTGACCAAACTCATCCCAGTCCCCTCCCTTCTAACCTCTTCCATTTCTCCCCACTGTTTTTCCTTCCTAGGGTCATGGATACTTTTTAAAAACCCACTGAGTGGGGGCTTGGGGGTCTAGGGCCATCCATGAAAGCATGGCCAGGCTATGAGGACCCACATCCCTGAAGAAAAGTGGTGCTACCGCTTTTCCAGCACCCATTCCCTGTGGGTAGCTCCGCAGCTAGGAGTAAGCCTTTGTGAGCCCCTTCCCCATCCACGTTGGCGGTTAGCTCCCTTGACCTTGTACAGGTTTGGTGTCTGTAGTCACAGCCACTATGAATGCATGTGTAACAAGATATTGTGGATTGTCAGCCCTCAGTGGAATGCCTGCTGTCAAGGCTCAGTGATTATCGTGGAAAAGGGGGTAGAAAGTGTAATTTTAAAAAGCGGCGCGTGAGAGAAAAACACCATGAGGCAGAACTCAGGCGGAGGTGTTTTTTACTGGAGGAAAGGGACTAGGAAAAGTGGGGAGGGGAGGGGGGAGGGGGGAGACCGGCCTCCGGGGACAGGAGTAGCAGAAGTGGAGGGAGGGACCGAGGGAGGAGGGAGGGAAGGATGGAGGGCGGCACACAGACAGAGACAGAGAGAAAAAGAGAGAGAAGCGAGGGGGGCAGGGCCCTTTTATTTTTTTTAAAATTTATTTATTAAAGAGTTCTGCCTCCTCCCCGCCACCGCCTCCCATTTCCCTCCCCCTCCCCCAATCAAGTCCCCCTCCCTCATCAGCCCAAAGAGCAGTCAGGGTTCCCTGCCCTGTGGGGAGTCCAAGGACCACCCACCTCCATCCAGGTCTAGTAAGGTGAGCATCCAAAC
>NW_026068103.1:394556-451963 GCF_014885135.2 Alexandromys fortis
AAAAAAAAAAAAAAAAAAAAAAAAAGAAAGAAAGAAAAGTGATATTATGCATATTATACTAACAGGAGAAAAGTAACGAAAACCGTAGGTGGGACATGGAGAAAATGTAGGAACGCAGTGGATGAAAGATGGATGTCAGAGCTGAAACCCCCTTAGGAAGCGGGCATTACCCCAGCATAGTGGTACCACCTTTAATTCCTGCCTTCCGGAGACAGAGATAGGCAAATCTCTGTGAGTTCAAGGTCAGTCTTATCTACCTTGTGAGTTCCAGGACAGCCAGAGCTACTTAATGAGGTCCTGTCTGGGGTGGGGGTGGGGAGGACGGACGGGACAAGCACGTAAAAAAGAGGTGAGTATTAAAGAATCATTAGGATTTAGAGAAATGATGGGAGGAGGGGCATTTCAGATGAAAAGAATAGGAGGATCATTGGCAGGAATTTCATTCTAAAATGTTTATTTTTCACTACGATGCTATCACACATATGTAATTGTTCTTTGCTCATATTTGCTGCCTCCCTCTCTTCTCCCTGGTCTTTCTTCATATGAAATAATTATATGTAAAATAATTACATATACTCCCAAATCTGTGAAGAGCGTCATTGAGTTAGGAGGAAGCAGGAGTCTGCTTCAGGAAGTAGCAAGCTGGGGAACAGCCCTGCTGTGTGGGAGGGAGAGCTGGGGCAGACACACACACACACACACACACACACACACACACACAAACGTTTGTGTGTGTGTGTGTGTTCCTCTCTCAGCTCCTTCTGCTTCAATTTGTGGAAGTCATTATTGCTTCCTTCCATCCACCCCCCCAATGTTTTCCTTTTCTCCTCCCTGTGTGTCCCTTGTGCAATGACTGATTTTGTGGGGTGCAATAAAGAAGAATAGCAGAGATGGTTATGTGCAAGAAGCATCTTCCGTAGGTGAGATAAGATGAGATAGTGGGGAACAGCTGCAAAGGAGAACTTATCTTTTCCCTTTTTAATCACTTTTACCCTGAGTCCTCTGATGGGAAGGGCTGAGGGTCTGCAGGCTTCTCCACAGGAAGGGGAGGCCACAGAGGAAGGCCTTCCATCCATTGGCTTATATGCAGTTGTCTAGAGAGGAAGAAAGACTTTTTCTCCTCTAGAGAAGGGAACAGGCATCCAGGAAGTGATCTGGACTGAGAACTGTAGAGGTGTGTTCAGCTCATGCTCATCTACTTTTCGTGGGATTGTGACTAGATGTTTGATACTTTCTTCGCTGGTGAAGGAAACACTGAAGACGGCTCCAGCCATTTTCTGGCTGCGCTAAAGGGACTGTTTTTAAGTCAGGGAAACTGGAAGTAGTTGACAAAAGCTCAGTCCCTCTTGTTTTGCTTTATCATCCTACAAGAAAATTATTGGGAAACTTCCAGGTTTGTTCTTTTAAAAACTGAAGAAGAAAGAAAAGAAAAGGGCATTCCTCTGACATCTCTTTGAGAAACATCAAGATATTTCTGCCTCTAATAATCGCCTGGGTAGAATTTTCCATCTTAGCCCAAAGCAGCTCAACCTGGTTTCAACTAATCCCCTTTTTTGTATTCCTCTAATTTAACAAGAGGAACTGGAGGAGTCAGACACTGTGTGGGAAGATTGGAGAAAATAAGAAAGGTATAGAAACCACTGGAGACGGAGAGAAGCCAAACATTCTGGCAAATTGTCACGGTGTATTGCTCATGCAGAGGGGCTGGGCAGTTGGGAAGGCAGTTAAAGAATGGGTTTAAATGCTTCGTCTAATTGCAAGCAGCTGTCGATTAGCGGAGCTTGCCCAACTGTTTCCAATTCGCTCTGTGGTGATGAGGAGAATGAGACTGGCAAAGGAAACTGGCCGGGCTGCGTGGACGCATGGGCTTACTTACACTTTCTGCAGAGGTCACGGAGTGCAGTAACTACTAAGAGACGCTCTCGAAAATTACCGGGGACCTTCCTGATAAAGATTTTCCTAAATTTCACCAGCACTTCCCGAGTTTTTGGCAGGGAGCAAGCTTCCCTGTCATCCATATTCCAGAATTATCTGGGGGGATGATTCACCAGGCAACAGTGAGGCGCTAGATGCTTCATGCCAGTTCAGAAGCAATTGTTTTCCGATGGGGCAGTAAATCTAGAATGAAAGATAATAATGTCTTTTAAGAGTCTTCTTGGATTGTTTCATTTTTAAAATTAGAAACTGGGAAAGAATAGAAATATTTTAACTAGCCCGCTATAATTATAAATCCTGCTACAAATGATCTAAGTTTAAGAACTTCCCGGAAGATAAAATTTTGTGTATCCAAGTTCATCAATCTTAAAACCTCATCACATAACTTCTCTTCATTTTTATATTTTCTCCTCTCCAAATAGATTATTCATCTTTTATATGCACTTATTTTTATTAGACTTTATTTATTGTCATACATTTTAAATAGTTATTTTAGTGTTTCTGTATTGCGAATTGAAGAAACCATTAAGTTGATGGAAAGCAACTTCTATAAAACTAGAAAATCTGTGTCCCTTCAGTTGCTACCTAACTAGCCAGAAGTGTGTGGAAGAAAACTCCCTTTATCAAAGGAATCATCACAAAGGTTGTTGATAATAGTACAAAGTTAGAAATTCCCATAATGTTTACAGTTGGAAGTCGCTAAGTGTTTTTAGTGTCCATATAGTATAATCTTATGTAGACATAAAAGTGTTGAGTATATTGATGTGGGGAAATGGTTATAACAATGTATTAGGTGGAAAAGGAAATAAAAATCAATCATCATTTTAATAGAGACATATTTGCCTAGCCATCTACTTCTCTAGACCTACATCTGATAGGCTTCAAGTGGGTGTGTGTGTGTGTGTGTGTGTGTGTGTGAAAGTGGAGTTAATGAACAACAATGCTGAGGTCAGAGGTGATTCATCTTATAATCTGTCATTTTCCTAAATGTCCTGTGAAGCACATATGTGACCTTTTTTTATTTAGGAAAGCAAACTTAGTTTATAAGGAATTTCACAGAAAACCAATTTTCTATTATTTGTGACTTTATTCCTTGTCAAGATAAAGCTGAAGAGGCAATCAATTCATGTCCAGGAAGAGAGGAAAGAAATCAAGAGGGACAGCACTCAATAAACACCCAATTTTGTTTCTGATCTTGGGCCCGTTTGAAGCACTCACACTTGTTTTGACCCAGCTAGACAAGTCAGCTCCTCGGCAGGCTCAGAGTTTCCACCAGCTGTCTTGGATGTTTGAGCTTATGTTTTTGTTTTAGTGAACTTCTCGGCCTATCCCGTGAGCTAGCGCATGAGCCACTGGGAAGAAAGTCTTCGAGGCAGACTGTGAGGAAAGCTGCTAATCTTAGGAAATCCACAAGGCTTGGGCAAGGCAGCTGGTTTTGGTTTTCGTCTAGGGCAGGTCCCTTGATGTCAGAAAGGTGGACTTTCTAGGTCTACTCATGAGATGCACATTCAGTGGCTACAGCTGTGCCTCAGGAGGCCAATAGACTCTTGAGGCAACAGGACAAAGATCTGAGTGATACACTGGCATTAGATACCACTTACAAATCCTTGCTGGGTTTTGTTTCCAAAGTAGCAACTGTCTTCCATGAGTTCAGCATTTGGGAGTGCTCTGGCAGGAAGCGCTTTATCACTGAAAGCCATCAAAGGATGGCTGCTCTTGGCTGTGCCCAAGACCGCTGGACTGTCCTTTGAGTTGGAACTAGGGGGTTCTTGCTGCATGATGTGGCAGAGTTTCTGGAAATTGGTTTGGGGAAGAGGAAACTGACTGCTGTGGGAGTCATCACCTCAGCCGTCATTCGCTGGTATCCCCTGCCTCGTAATGATTTCTCAAAGAAAGGAGAAATGGCAAACCTTCTTGTGGGAGTTGGGATCTGGTTAGGAACACTCATTCTAGAGTGGAATGGTTTACTTGACTCTGAGGGTGGCTACTGGCTTAGTGCTAGTTCCTATGTGCTCAGTTCCCTGTGTCTTTCTTTTAAAACTGATTTCTGATAATTAAAATGAAAGCCTGCTTTTTGCACATAGTCACTTGAGCTAGCTACTACTGTGCATTCCCGGGGGTGGGGGAGGAACTGTTACAAAGAGGACAGTTCTTCCCTTCAGGGAACTTACACAAAAGGGAAAGAAGGCAAGCAATCAGGGGGAGAGGCACAGCACAAAGTGTTATCATAAACAAATGACATAGTAAAAAAAAATTAATTACTGGAGTTGCAGTGCACCTATAAGATTTGTCCATCTGGAGAGAATCTTCCAGAACAGTTCCTTACTTAGTCATCTTACACTAGAGCCATGAATTCTTTGGCTGGTAGGATTCTCTTTTATTTTGATCAAGATTTTCAGAAGTAAGGGACAAAGATCTATTTCAAGGTTAGAATCCTAACTTCAAAGATCCTGCTGACGACAGGTAATCTGCTAGCATTGTCTCGATCATTTTATGGCAATTTCTCCATGTATTGTTCTCTCTCTCTCTCTCTCTCTCTCTCTCTCTCTCTCTCTCTCTCTCTCTCTCTCTCTTTCTCTCTGCTAAACCCCCAGTTTTAATATCTTTGCCTTGGCAACCCCAGAGGAAAGGAATGATTCTAGTCTCAGCAGGCTGAATAGCATCTAGGACTAACTCTCATTGGGTTAACTTACATCACGTGCCAGTTCTGCGCCAATCATGGGCTGAGTGTGAGAGTGGTTCGTGTGTATTGAGCAGATCTAAGTTTGGGATGCTCCTTGGTCTTCAAAGGGTGGAGTCACTGGAATCTAAGGGGCAAGGGTAGGAGCCCAGTGCCCAAAGGAGGAATGAACTATTGGTGGAAGAATGAAGATGCTGGTTAGAACTTGTACCCCGAGGCCCATGGCGTCCATTTCATGCCGAGCTGCCTTACTTAATCAGAGTTGCTCTGGTAGTAATCAGCCTCCGCACAAGGGACTGGCTTCCAATGTGCTGTCTTCTTGCTTCTCAGAGGGACTTTGATCCATGTGCAAGCTCCCTGGATGTGAATTTCCTGCTCAGTGGCGAGCTCTTCCTGTCCAGGCTTCAGAGAACCGCCCCTACTCCAGCACACTTTATGTTTGCTTGAGTAAGGATGACTCAGATGTTCGATGCAGCAGTTCTCATGGTTCTGATGCCTTGGTCAACAGCGTCAGCAGCAGCACCTGGAAGCTTGTTAGAAATGCGAATTCTGCAGCCCTGTCCCAGACGGACTGAGTCAGAAGCCCTGGGGTCAGGTCTAGACATCTGTGCTTCCACAAGTCCTCCAGATGATTCCCATTTGTGCTCGAGTTTTGAAAATACTGATCCAGGGAAGAGTCTGATATGGTTTATTTCATGAATATTTCACATTAAAATTCTCTATCCTGCTTCCCCACATACTTAGAAATCAAAAGAAAAACTCATTAATTCATTTTCCTTAAAGATTTGTTTTTATTTTTTATGTGTGTGCGTGTTAACCTTCATGCTTGATGTGCTCCAGGTCCTCGGTGTTCCCAGAGGTCGGAAGAGGGCCTCAGATCCCCGGGACTAGAGTTACAGACCATTGTCAGCCATGGTGTGGATATTAGGAACGGAACCCAGGTCATCTGCAAGAGCAGGAGGAGGTGTTGCGAACCTCTGAGCCATCTCTCTTGTCAAAACTCCTTCATTCTTGATGCTCCTTGTTGGGAGTAATGAGATTGATTACTTTGTGTGTGAAATGGGAGCTTTGCATTTAGGGAAAGGCTCTGGTTGGCCATTCCTTAGGAAACGAATATTCCTGGATATACTGCAGCTCTCGGCGTCTTCTAAAACAGTGGTTCTCAACCTGTGAGGCGCAACCACTTTGTGGTCAAATGACCCTTTCACAGGAGTCACCTACAACACATCAGAAAACACAGATATTTACATCATGATTCATAACAAAATTACAGTTATGAAGGAGCAATGAAATAAGAGTATGTTTGGGGGTCAGCTCAACATGAAGAGCTGTATTTGAGGGTCACAGTATTAGGAAGGCTGAGAACCACTGCTCTGAGATGAAGGACTTTTGGAAATCTTTTTAATTCTCTAAGGAGATGTCATTGACAGATTTGATGAGTTCTGCTGCTGAGACAGACTTACAACACACTATTATTAGTCATTTATTGAGCATAGAACAGTACCAGGCTGGGGTTTTAGAAATACATGTACTCATAAAACAGATATGTTTTCTATTATGGAGTTCAAGGTCCAGGGGACGATGAAAATATGTAAATAAGAAGTAGGGTGTGATTTGGTGTGTGGGGAATCCCGGGTACTTGGAGGAGTACACTGTGGAAGGGCGGCTAAGCAATATTGAATGGCTTAAAGACGGATCAAAGAAATAATGTTCAAACTGGTACCTAAGGATGGCCAGCCACTGTTTAGCATAGAGGAAAAGAGAACACAAGAATGGATGGAGGTAAATTCATTGATAGGAAATATTAGAGGCATGCATCCGCAGGAGAAAATTAGAGTTCAATTTTAGGTAAGTTGGGTTTGTAAACCACCCAAGAGGGAATGCAATTGCCATGTACACCTGAGCTCAGATGGGGCGAGAGAGTAAACATTTGTCAGTCATTGACATGTGGAAGGTGCTGAAGCCAAAGCAGCCCATGAGATGCCAGGGGAGAGAGGCTGTGGCAGGCCTGGGAGCCCAGAGATGTTCCCAGAAGAAGCCAGCTGAGGGAGGGAACATGGTGCAATCCCTTATGGGTGGGTGGTCAGGAGGAAGGAAGGCAGAGCATGGGATATGGCAAATAGTGTGGAGGCCAGGGGAAGCCAGTTTCACTACCTTCTGGAAAAGGCCCTGGTGATCATCACAGTGTGTACCTGATGCAAGTCAGGCAGGGACGTGCTAGGGTGGGGTCACAGGGTGCTCTCCTCATCAGCCAGCACCCTCTCTCACTTTTCCAGACCATCACTCTTCAGAAGTATTTCTTTCTGAGACAGATGAAGCAGTGCTTGCTAAGTCATGGTTTACTCGGAGCGATCCTCCCCAGTTCCACGCTTGTTTTTCAGCTTGGCGTCACTTTCTGAGGAGAAGCCATCAGTGTTTCTCCATACTTTCCTCGTTTCCTTATCTCATTCCGTTTTCAGGTCACTGTATTTCACTCTGCCTCTGGCCCCAGCTTGATTTTAAATCTCGTTTGGGACAGCGTTATGCTTTGTGCCTCCCCTGGCTCCAGCTGTGATGGCATATGTTGTCTGGCTTGTCTCATAAGCCACTGCAAACTTCCTTGTCGTCCCTTCTCTCTTTCTCTTTCTACAGCCAGAGACTCTAGGGAGTTATGTTGGTCAAAATTAGATGCACTGATGATATCTCCAGCTGCGCGTTCTTTGATTCTTTTGGCGCTACCAAAGTTCTGGTGTTTTGAAAATTCATTTAGGTGTCCAGGAGTAGGGATGGTTATCCACTTAGATCAGTGGTTCTCGGACTTCGTAATGCTGCAACTCTTTAACACAGTTCTTTATGTTGTGGAGACCGCTAATCATACAAGTATGTCATTGCTACTTAATAAATGTAATTTTGCTACTCTTATGTATTGTAATGTAAATATCTGTGTTTTCCAATGGTCTTAGGTGACCCCTGTGAAAGGGTCGTTTGAACCCACCCCACAAAGGGGTTGTGACCCAGCGTTGAGAACCACT
Organism: Alexandromys fortis; assembly: GCF_014885135.2. Taxonomy (NCBI): domain Eukaryota; kingdom Metazoa; phylum Chordata; class Mammalia; order Rodentia; family Cricetidae; genus Alexandromys; species Alexandromys fortis. The sequence continues at coordinate 402,183 of NW_026068103.1, forward strand.
GACCTAGTGGATTTCTAAAAACACTAAAAATGGTTCTATAATTGTGTGGCGGTCTTGTCAGTTGAAGTGAATGGGGTTAATGCTTAACAATATAGTGAGAACCTAAATAAAAATACATATTGCTAACAATTTCTGCTTCATTTTAATGACTGTACTATCAATAAAATGGATGAGTCATGATATTATTAACTATGCAGGTCAACTATACAGAAAAAGGATTTAGAATATTTTTTTAAAAAATCATCCTGAAATCACAACGAAGGCTAAAGATTAGGTAGGATGTAACATGGAACCACACAGGATGTAGTCATGGCTTCAGGTAACCCCCTAGGCTGATGATCTCCAATCTTCTTCCCGAAGCCTAGTTTCCGTCCTAAAGTATAACCCAAGGTCTCCAGCAACTTGCTGGCTCACGTTAGCTAATGTTTGGATAGTATTATCTCAATGCTCGTGGATTCCCTTTGAGCATTTCTCCCCCTCTCTTAAACGAATTGCATTTCCTATTTTTTGTTGTGTCTCTTAACTGTCCTAACCCCTTGCTCAAGAGTTCCCAGTTTCTTTGCGATTTCTTTTCCTGTTCCCTTGATACTCAGTCTGCTGCTCCAGCTGCCGATGAGGCAAGCAAGTTGTGCCTGCTTCTCTCCCCCACACACCTAGATGTGTTACAGTTTTTATTGTCAGAGGATTGTAAACATTTCCTCAGTGCTGAATGGCCTCTCTTCTAGTCATTCTCTGTCGAATATATCAATAGACATATCCAATAAGTCTTCTGCAGTTACAATAATGATTAACCTGATAAGATAAGCCCATGGGTGCAGTAGTAGCATGTTACAGGGCAACCAACTGCTTTTGTTTGAATTTAAGGTCCACTCCACAAAAGAAAACACATGTGATCTGTAAATATGGCCAAAAATCATGTCTGGGGAGCTCAGAGGCCAAAGGGAGAGCCTACTACAATTTTACTAATTGGACATTGTGTCAAACTGCCTTCTAAATATATCTCCCTATACTCACAGATCGATGTAGCTCTTGGACCCCAACAAAGAAGAACCTTGTTCAATAGGGGATGGGTAATGCTGAAATTCACAGCCTGTCCAAGGGTAAAGGATAAGTTTCTACAGACTGTTCAGCTACACAAAGGCCATTTCTACCACAGCCCCTTACGCGGTGAAGGTCAGGGAACATCCTGGAGAAGGAGTAGGAGAACGGTAAGAGCCAGAGGCCATGAGGACTGGAGCGGACCAGCACCTTCTGGCCATGACTCATGAACTTCCAGCAGGTGTGGTCGCCTGCACGACATCTACGACATCTACGTAAGATTAAGGCAGTCAACGTTCCAGCATGGCTGGAAAGGGGCCTGGGAGCCCCACCCCTAACTGAAAAGTTATTCGCGGTTGATGGCTGCTGAGGGAGGGAGGTATAAGGAGTTTTCTTCAGGGAAGTGTTCCCTGGTAGGTTGTCCATGCTCCTGTGGATGCCCCTATAAGTATAAATATGTAGGCAGCACTAATCGGTCTCAGTGAGCTGTAGAAAAGGAGAATGTAAAGCTGGGAGGGGGATATGGAGGGCAGGTGAAGATGATTGAAATGTACTGTATACATGGATGAGGTTCTCAAAGAATAAGTAGAAAATTAACAGGAAAAATAAACACATGGTGTAAGAATTTGTGTCATTTTCCCCATTTTAGTAGGCTAGCATTGGTGTGTAATACCTCAGAAAGGTACTTCAGGGAGTTTCAGCACTTGGCAGCTGCAATATGTGGGAAATGTTATTACATAAAGCCCAGTTTGGGGTAAGAGACAGGTGGTATTTTTGAAGTCAGTGTCAACACGAGGCTGTAGCCACACTGACCGCCTCCAGCCCATCTGCAGGGACATTTCTGTCTCCAGTAAATACAACCCCTCCTCTCTGCTTGCTTTGACTGCCTCTCCAGGTTCCCCTTTTTCAACCTTGAGTTTCAACTTGATGAGTCATCAAAAGGACTGGGTCACTGAATTCTGTCTGGCAAGAACTTCAGAAGCTGTGGCTGTTCAGACGAGCTCTTTTCTAGTCTTATCTCTTCTTGCTGACATTCATTAAACATATGCTCATTGAGAGACTTTCATGCTTCAAGCACTATGCCAAGGAATAGAATTAGAAACAAATGAACCAAACAAGACGTGGTTCTTGCCTTCATGGGACTTCCATGCTGGGAGTGCTGGGCTGTAATTCGTCCAACTATGCAGGGGAGTTGTGAGGTAGCTTGAAAGGTAATTCTGAGTGAGGTGGGGCTGGAAGCCCAAGAAGGTTCCCTGAGGAAGCTTCAGCCAAGCTAAGAGCCGAGGGATGAATAGGTGTCAAGGAGGAACAGAAGAGAGAGTGATCCAGATTAGTATTTGATTAAGTAACTCGGTGCTATAGCCTAGAAAAGTGACATAAAATTAGCTATCATGCATGTAAGCAATTTAGCTTGATCCTAAGAGTAGTGGAAAGTTCTGAAGGCTATTCAGAGGGCTCACAGGATTAGCGCCATGTTCCTCAAATGGACTTGACACTGTTAGACAGTGGTTGGTCCTTCACGGAGGTACTGGAATGCCATAAGATACTTTGGAGCCCTCGGGAACTCTTTCCCGCTGGGACTGTCTCTATCACACATGGATTTGTTTCTTCGGTACATAATTGTGATCTTCAAATGACTTCTTACATAGCACACATATTTTGTGCTTCTGTGTCTTTCTCCAACCCTATTTGAAGGTTTTTGGAGACAGGAACCCTATCTTGTTTTCCAGGGCATCCACAGTGCCTGGAACAATTCTTGGCATGTGACACATTTGGTAAGTTCTTGTGGAGTTCTGTGCTCCTTGTAAAGTTCCTTAAGAGGAACTAAGCACAGGGCCTGGTGAGGTGGTTTAGTGCATAAGAGTGCAAGCCCGACAGCCTTAATTCATTTCCTGCAAACCCATGAGAAAATGTCAGATGTGGTGGGATGTGGCTTCATCCCAGACCACCCACAGGGAGATGGGAGTCAGAGGCAGGCGATCTCCTGGATTCTTGTTAGCCAGCTAACTTAGACTACACGATGTGGCAGAGACAAGATATTCCCCTCCTCAACAAAATGGCGGGTGAATACTGATGACAGAATCCATCCTCTGGCCTCCACATGCAGAGTATGCTATACACACACTCACATAACACACACACACAGACACACACACAAACATACACACACAGACAAAAATAAAAGAAAGTTAGAGAATAACAATCCTATCAGAAAACTGTTAAAAAGTTGTTATGCCCTTACGTCTAGTTTCTTTTCAGCGCATAGTTGCTCTGTTACATATTTTGCATAGATGGTCTATTTTTTGAATATAATGATTTCTTAGTTTAATTTTGGAACAAGTTTAGATTTACAGAAAAGTTACAGAGATAGTGCAGGAAGTTGCTGTATGCCAGGTACCCCAGTGCCAACATCTTGTATTACTAAAGTATAGTACAAATACAAAGAAATTAACATAGGCATGTTGTTGTCAACTCAGTATCTTTCAATCTCCTGCAGCCTGTGACGATCTCACAAAAATCTGTTGATTCTTACCTTGTGACAGTCTTGATCAGGGCTTACTAGCTATCCTGTAGAATCTCACAGTCTCGGTTTGTCTGATGTTTTCTCGTGAACAGACCATAGTTGTGGGATTTTGGGGAAAACCCACAAAATTGGAACAAACTTCATGTCATCTCAGATGACAGAGAACTCTGCAGTCATGTACTGTCACTGATAGTAACCTTGTCATTCAGTTGAGTTAGCATTTGCCAGGCTGTGTGCTCCAGTGTAAGATCACTTCTTTTCAGTTCCCTGTTGTGTTCCTTGAAAGTGAGTCACTAACTTTAACTCATTCCTGAACAAAGTAAAGGGAAAGGGAAGGTCTAATTCCTAAGGTGGAAAAAAATATATATGGACATATATAATATAACTATATATTATGTGCTATATATAATTTAGGATTTCTTCTTAAGGAAGATAGATCTCTATTTGATTCTGTATTTCTTTATTTATGTTAGTGTAGACTTATGTATGTTTCTTGTTGCTGTTGCTGCTATTTTTCAAGACAGGGTTTCTTAATGTAGCCCCAGCTTTCCTGGAACTAGCTCTGTAGACCAGGCTGGCTTCGAATTCACAGAGATCTGCCTGCCTCTGCTTCTTAACGGCTGGGATGAAAGGCATAAGCCATCACTGAACAAAGTCTCCTGATATTTTCTGTTTCTTTTAACTTGCTTTCATCCTTTTGTTTCTAAGCACTTCATTATTTTCTGATACTAAAAGACTGTTCACATGTATCTTAGACTTTTCTTGCCATGAAACACAGACTAGCCTCCACGTCCTGACCCTTCTTGACTCTTTCCAAGGGCTTGGGTTTATAGGATGTGCTACTGCGCTGAGCAATATGAAGTCTATTTTAATAGTTATGAGAGTAATGCCAGGTAAATTGGAGCATACACATTATATAATATGTATATAATATATATATTTATTGATAGCATTATTTTGTATGTAGTTTCCCCCATAAATTTTCTTCTACTTAGTCACTCATGTTGTCTTTCTGTGTGAAATTTAGTTTTTATTTTCTCAGGGTTTTTTTTTTGTAATTCATAAAATGTGTTAAAATTTAATTTCAATTTTTAAAAAAAAAGATTATTTATTTTTTGTACATTGGGGTTTTACCTGGATGTATGTCTGTGTGAGGATGCCAGATGGGCTGGAACTGGAGTCACAGGCAACTGTGGAACGGCCATGTGGATGCTGGGAATTGAACCCACTCCTTTGAAAGAGTGGCCAGGGCTCTTAACCACTGAATCATTGCTTCAGCCCCTAAATTCAAGATTTGTAAGGCATTAATGCAGTAGACATTGGCCTCCTTGGTGTTTTGGATTACAACCTTAATTAATTTTTCATCTCCAGCTAGAATCCTTGACTATTGCTAGGAAGTGGGTGAAGGGTTGAGTTATAATGATTTAGGAGTCCAGTGGGTATGAATCTCATGTTCACCTGCTGGTTTCTGATTTTCTTTTCCTGTAATTAAACCTGGATTCTCTATTGGGGGAGACCCCATAGACGTTTCATACCTTGGACTAGAGTTTTAATGCTATTCTCATTTATCATCCTGCTCTGCCTGTTGTCCCTAGCAACACCGCAGACGGAGCGTGGACACAGTTCCTGCCTGGTGACAGTCAGTGCTTCTGGGCAGACCATGCAGGACTGCGGTATTAGCCAGGCTTCAGTGAGCCCAGCTGCAGCTGCGCCAGCAGTCTCCGATAAAATACATTATGTGTTCCTCCAACCATTTTCCATTTATACCAAGAAAGAACAAAAAATACTAACTAAAAAACAAAACCAAAAAACCCCACATACAACCCCAGACCACGTATAGTCAAAGACCAGGTGCTTTTGAATGGTTCTTTATATAGAATTACTAATTTATATAGAATTACTAATTTTGTAGTTGGTAAGACATAAAATTTGGCAGACCAGAGAGTTCTGTGGGAAAAGGCACTTGTGGCCAAACTTGATGACCTAAGTGTGATCCTGGGAACCTATGTGGTGAAAGAAATGACTCCAGCAAATCTCTGACCTTACACACACAGACACACACACCCCACACTGCACACACATACCACATACACGTACAAACAACCTGAACACTTTACACATATACCATACACGCACACACACTGTACACACACCACACACATATACATGCCTTCACACACATATGCACAGACATAGTTGAACCATTAACTGAGGTATAAATCTTCAAGAAATTTAACCTTTTCCCCAGAATGCTCTACTTACTTAACATTAGCAAAATATATTTTGTCAAAAAATATCTGAAAGAAAAAAATTCTCTGAAAATGTCCAATGTTCAAAATGATGCCTTCTATATTTTAACTATCTGGAGGCAATGTAGATTTCAGTATTATTGTGTATAATTGAAGCCAAAGCTGGGTGAAGAGACCAAATTTAAGTGGCCCAAAGTGAATGGAAGTCATTGGGGTGCCCTGTAAGTGCAGACAGACAGACGCAAGGGCTTACCGAAGTCACAGGCTAAGTGGCGGAGATGCTAAGAAACTGAGGACACCATTTAGCAATGACCACTGAGTTCCTGTCATCTTTTGTTGTGGTTTTTACACTTGACCACCATCCAATATTCAGGTCCCAGTTTCTTCAGTATTGACTGTTTTAAGAAGTAGTTCTATCTTCTCCAGGCCTGGTTTATTCTCATCTAGCAAAAACAGATGATTTGTTTCATGGAGAGAATCTCCCACTTATATTTCACATATATGAAGAAAATGATCCCAGCATTTTATTGGACATTCCCACCTTTGAAGTTCAATTCTTACGTATTCTTGATTTATTTGAGGAGGCTGAGATACATCGGCCAGTTCATAACTGACCCCCAAATATGAGCCAGTCAGCAAGGCCTGAAAAATACAGCCTCTGAGGGGGAGGATTTGGGGCTACTGTAACTTATGTAAATGAAGAGAGACCAAGTGTAGGTAGTGTTCATCACTGATCAACAGACCAGACTCCAACTGTGAAGAACACAAATTGAACTGAGTACCCCCACTAGGCTCTGTTTGGGTGAAGGGTGTAGAAGCCACAGAACTTGTACACAGCTGTGTCGCCACAGTGGTTAACCTACCATGGGGGAATTGATATGCGGTGGGCAACATTAGTCACCATGGGAAATAGTTTAGCCATTTCTGGGGGGAATTTGTTGTAAAATAGAACTTTCTATATAATACCGCCTACTGAGTTGTTCAAAACACTTCACAGAACAAGGAACTTTCCTGCACCAGGAGCCGTGACTGCAGATCTCAACAGTGAGATGAGATATCATATTTGCTTTAGGCTGCGTAGTTATTCAGGACCTCCTGGGACCTCTTGTTTTCAGGCCTTCCTGATTGGAACATATTTTGTGACTAGTCATGACCTGGGTGACTTGCCCGCTTACAAGGCTGCCAGCACCAGTAGCCTGTTCAGGTGACTGTTTAGAAACTTCTTACTGGGCCTGATTCTGAATTTTCCCTGGCTCCTTTGTCTTTAGGTTCCCTGGAGACCCCAACCCACCTCCTATACTTTGTACTTTGGGTAACTATTGTGACTTCAGAGAGGGAGAAAATCATCTTGGCCCATTTTCTACAATTTGAAACAGCAGTTTCCAGGAAGGCATCTCCCCTCCAAGGTGCATGACAAAAATCACTGATTGTTGTATGAGGACTACTTTGAAGGAACAGTCATATTGCAGTGTAGGTAAGAGGCAATCAGCACAATAGCAGGTTAGGATTTCTGTGGTAGCTCAGAGGAAGGGAAAGCAAATTAACCCATCTTGATGATTAATCCTTTCTACCTTGGTCAAACCCAGAAACCTGGGCCATATGAATCAGGATAGTACCAAGAAATCCAGAGCATAATCAGAGATGCAGAGCACTAGTTGACATTTTCCAGGTAGCTGCACTTGGTGCTTTGTCTCTCTTCCAGAAAGTAAATGATGAGGAGCTGATGGAGTTGGCAAATGGATTAAAAGTCACTGTGCTATGGTCAAGTTTATTAACTCCTCTGAGCTTCAATTTGTCGCCAATAAAATGAAAATGAAAGAGATTCAATCTGTTGTGTTGGAAATAGCCTGTGCATTGGCTGGCAGGTGATAGCTATCTGTCACTAAATGTCCCGAGGCACAGCAAGATCACTGACCACCGAGTGCTTTAAATCACTGATGGTTTGGCACTTTAGGTCCCTGACAGCTGGGTGCTATGCTCTCTTTGATGAAACTAGGTCTAAAATATGTGTTCACCCAACACTAAAGCCAATTCCTAGAAAAATGTAAGAATTCTTTGCTAAATAGCCAGTCTGAGAGCTGTGCTGGCTAGTTTTATATCAACCTGACACAAGCCAGAGTTAACCGAAAGCAGGGAAACTCAATTGAGAAAACACCTCCATAAGATCAGGTAAGGCATTTTCTTAGTGATTGATGTAGGAGGGCCCAGCCCATTGTGGGTGGTATGACCCCTGGGCAGGTGGTCCTGGATTCTATAAGAAAGCAGGCTGAGCAAGCAGCACCTTCCATGGCGTCTGCATCAGCTCCTGCATCCAGGATCCTGCCCTGCTTGAGTTCTTGCCCGTACTGCTTTTGATGATGAACTATTACATAGAAATTTGAGTGAAATAAACCCTTTCCTCTCCAAGTGGCTCTTGGCCATGGTGTTTCAATGCAGCAATAGTGACCTTAATTAAGACAATAGCCAAAATTCCAGAAGCCAAGAACATCTGTGCGTGACTGGGAAAATGAGCAGATGGGAGGTGTTTCTTTGACTGTTCAGATGGGCACATTGTAAGAGTGTGCTTTGTCGTATGAGAAATTACAGGCAGAACACATGTAGAGAAGTTGATCATGGAACCCTGGGCTCAGCATTTCTCCAGCCTCAACCTTTGTGAACACCTGTGCAGTCTTGGTTTGTCTGTCCCTGACTCATTTCACTACCTACCACAGTCCCAGATTATTTTTTTTTGACACGGGTGCCATATACTGTTTGTTTTGATGAATGGCACGGTTTTGTTACTGCTCTCTGTTACGTGGCGGTTTCTACTCTGCTGTGGGAACAAGTGCTGTGGGAACAAGCCCGGGTTTCAGCATCAGATGTGCACGTTTCTGACTCTTGGACCAGCCAGGAATTAGGCACACATTATGAGAGCAAGCCTCAGATATCTTAGACTCTAACACAGAAACAGTGCTTCCCAGAGTTATAATAATCATTTGGCAAGCACTGGACAAGCATTTAATCTTTTTTTCAATTCCAATTTCCTTTATCCTTCACAGCCATTTCTTCTTTTCTTTTTAAATATGAAATGCTTCAGGAATTTGTGTGTCTCTACCTCCAACTTTCTGTCCTGAGGTTTTGAGCTATTCTGTTAGGAGGTACTCTACAGGAAATGAACAAGGCCTCTGCTGTTCAGGGCCTAAGACCTGGAATAACCTTGACTGTCTCAAACAAGGTATGTAAAGTTCAGTTGAGAACACAGGACTCTTGTATCCTTAACTCTTTCCTTTTCTATTCCAGATATAATCTCTCTCTCTCTCTCTCTCTCTCTCTCTCTCTCTCTCTCTCTCTCTCTCTCTCTCTCTCCCCCTCTCCCCCTCCCTCTCTCCATTAAGGCTCAGAGAGTTTTAGTAATATTTCCAGCATAAATACCTTTCTTACTTTTCTGAAACTCCAAAGCCCACCTCCAGTGACATACTTCTTCCAATAAGGCCACACCTAATCCCTGTCAAGCAACATTACTCCCTTATGACTACACATTTAAATATACAAGTCTATAGGGGCCATTCCTATTCAAATAATAAACACAACCATCGCGACAGGAAGCATGGTGGCAGGCAGGCAGGCAGGCAGGCAGGCAGGCAAGCATCTTGCTAGAGCAGTAGCTGAGAGCTTAAATCTGACCCACTAAAAGGAAGCAGAAAAGACTGGGCCTGGCATGGACTTTTGAAACCTCAAAGCCCATTCCCAGTGACACACCTCCTCCATCAAGGCCACACTTTCTCCACCAAGGCCATACCTCATAATCGGTTTAAAATATTTCTACCAACTGGGGACCAAGGATTCAAATATATGAGCCCATGGAGGTGGTTTTTGATGTAGAGGAAGCTCAATGTCATAGAATTGATGTTATAAAGGATTTATTAACAGATTTGCTTAGGAAGCATTAAATCACACAAAGTAGAATTTAATTAAAGGAGCTCTATCCCTAAGTACCCCAAAGATACGTAGTGTACTAACCAGGCCGTTTGGAGATAAGTAAAATTTAGAGTGCTAGAATAGGATGTTAGTATGTAAATATTTAATCACCAGAATTAACTAGCTATCAGACCCATTCTCAAAGGCATACCACTAATGTGGTGGTTCTCAATCTGTGGGTCCTGAGCCCATGGTGGGGGGTTGAATGACCCCTTACAGGGATTGCTGAAGATCATCAGAAAACACAAATACATCATGATTCATACACTAAGGAAATTACAGTTGTGAAGTAGCAATGAAGATAACTTTATGGTTGGGAGTCACCACAATATGAAAAACTGTATTAAAGGGTCACAGTATTAGGAAGGCTGAGAACCACTGTTCTAATGAGTAATTTGGGGCGGGGGCAGGGAATCACAGGGTCACAACCATAATTAAGTCCCCTGTGCTCTTATAAGAAAAGACATGATTTAGCCAGATAGGCAAGATGAGACCGGGTAACAATTACTCAAAAAGAAAGAAAGGAAGGAAAGGAGGAAGGGAGGGAGGGAGGAAGAGAGAGAGAGAGAGAGCAAACAATGCTGGTGTGCTTAAAATAACTTTGGCAGTATATAATATCTTTGCTGTGTAAATCTCCTTTCTGCTTAAGTAGTCAGACTTGCAGTCTCCTGACTCCTTTTAAATTGTTCAAAGTGTAACCTGGGGCCAGAACCCAAAAGAGACTTAAGCATCTGAGTGTGAAATACATAAACCTGAAATGTGTATAAATTAGTAAAATCTTCTGTTTAACACTGACTCTTCCTTCGGCTTTAGCCCTTGTGGTCCCCTTGCTGAAGTACAGAGATTTCCTTCACCTCGGTGTGGACAGTGACTTCTCACTGAGAGAGAATATTTGTTCTATAGCGTTCTCATTTGGACCAAAACACTCCCTAAATGGTGGCAGAGCTGAGATTCTAGAAAGACAGAGCTGCCCTGAAAAGTAAAAACATACAGATTCTTAGGTCTTTCCAAAGGCAACTCTAATTTGTGGGTTTGGGGTGAGAATCAAGAAATATGTACAATATTAACAAGTTCATTGAATTAGAATCAAGTGGTTCATAGAACAGTCTTTTGGGAACTATGCAGTATACTGTTAATTTTTAAATAAATTTATTTATTTTATTTTATGTGTGTTGGTGTTTTATCTGTGTGTGATGTGGGAGTGTCATATTACAACATGTGTGTATGTCTATGTGAAGGTGTCAGATTCAATGGAACTGGAGTTCCAGAGAGTTGTGAGCTGTCATGTGGGTGCTAAGACTTGAACCTGTATCTTCTGGAAGAGCAGTCAGGTTTTGTTAACTGCTGAGCCATCTCTCCAGCCCCCTATACCATTATTTAATTTTTTTTTGAGATTGCAATATTCATTATTTTCTTCTTCTCTTTCCCACTTTTGAACCCCCCCACATACCTCCTCAAATTCATGGACTCTTTTCTTTAATCATTGATATGTATGTTAACATATCAATAGGTTTTAACATATAGATAGAACCTTCTCAGTCTGTATAATGTATAATGGTACTACGTGTTTTCAGAATTGGACCTAGAACACAGGCTTTCTTTGCTGGCAAAAAAAAAAAAAAAAAAAAAAAAAATCCAGCATAGGAGGTTTGGTAGTAGGCAAGATACCCTTCTTAGACTGCTAATTTTTGGATGGCCTTATTCCTTAAGAACTTGGAGGCTTGGAGACTTACTTTTCTCCTAAGAAGTATATATTTAGAAAATGATGCTTTTATATAAATATAAAACTTCATCAGATATGTATTTGAGTTGTCAAAACAGGTAGCTGTATTCCAAGTAGGTGGATAGATGGCTAAAATTGCACAATGATCATTCCAGAAAGGGGGAATGAACCTCTGTCTGCTGAGTCAGTGGCAAAAGTGGGTTAGGGTTAATTTCTGACTATTCATCTTCCACTTAGTTTAATGTCAGGATCCATCACATGCCCCTGAACCGTGGACAGTCTGGAGTCTTGCCACAGATGCCTGGTCTTGGGTGAGAACTTCCTTTGTCATTACTGAGTGTCCTGTCTTCACTGTCAGAGGCTGAACTGACTCTTGAATCTCGGCAGTTGCTCTACTTAACACACTCAGTTGCTGAGGCTTGTAGAAATAAATGACTAAAAATAACTCACAAAACAAAACAAAACGACAACACCTTTTTCCTAGATTGGTTTTGGTTGGCTCATGAATTCCTAAAGATGGACGTTGAGATTTTGTTTATCATTTAGTAGTGAGTCTCCATAATGCCCTTGTTGCTCAAAGATATTTATAGACGTAGGGATCTCAGGGTGGCAGCTTCTAGTGACAGAGCCAAGGAACAATTCCCCACATTGCAGAAAGATTCATGAGCTTTGCTTTGGTTGGATTTTCTCTAGATGGAAGGTAGTTTGTACCAGCACAAAACCTTAATGGTCCAAACTATCTCTGCAGTATGAGGGAGATGTGGTTCCTGGTGAGGGAGGAGGCACTGGAACAGGAGGTGAGGATGGAGGACTTGACTTACACCTCGCACCCCAGACGGAAAACCAAGTGAATTAGTGTATTATATCTAAGAAACTCAGGTAATTATGGATTATTGCCATGGCATTGTTCTGCACTACTCAAGTTTTTAAAAGTTGCCTACCAGATAGTTTCAACCCTCCTTTCTGTGCCCTCTCCTGCCTTTTTAATTTGTAAAGGGTGCTCCGGATGGGGTCCTCTTCTAGCTCTGATTCCTTGTGTCCATTGTCACACCCCTGCTGCTAGATCCGGCCATGAACCAGCTTAGTACCCTAAGGAAACCAAAGTGAGCTCTTGTCCCCCCTCTCTGGGCAACTCATTTGTGACATCAGCCTTGTCCAGTTGACGTTTTCTGGCTCGGAACAAAAAAGATACAGCGGACTGGACCGAAGCTCTTCATCTCTGAATTCTGCTAAAGTCTTAAAATTCTCTGGCCCAAACAGATCCTGTTTACTAGAAACACACTGAATTCTGGGACTTCGGGATTGCTTTGAAGTTCCTCTTTCTAAGAGAGGTCCTTTTATACCTCACCCCAGCTCATACTGGGTCCTTGCTGTTTTTCAAAACAAGCCTACAAGAGGATTATTGTTAATAAGTCACATGCGCCATGAAGTTGAAAGGTTGCCCGTTTGGTCTAAAACCATTTTGTCCGTGAAAACTACCTGTGGGAGGCAGAAGGAGAGGTGTTCAGAGAGGACTAAACACAGCTGGCTTCAATATTAGATTTTTTTTTCTCTTTCGTGTGGTACCTGCCTTTGGAGTAACAAAGATGAAACATATGAAGAGCGCTAGGAAAAGCCTGGGACATGTGGCCATCCAACCTGGGAAGGTAGCTTCAGGGACTCTGTGGTAAGATCCTTTCCCCTGTCAGCACTCTTGGTTTTGGCTAATTGTGAAAGTTCCTCTTTTGTAGAAGGATTTACATCTTTGCTTTGTAAAACTCATCCTGAATTTAAGCTGCAACTATAAAAAGTCCCTACCTAGCAAACGAGAAGCGGACTTTCTAATCTAAGTTATGGGAAAGTGGACTTTTTCACTTCTATTCACAGCAATGTGAATTTTTGTAATGCATTAGTAATGCTAGTGAAAAAACAGTGTAATAGAGATGATTCCCTTAAAGGATTATGATCTGTAAAAGCACCCGTTTCTGCCCTGATGCACCACTTTCACATCATGTGAAAAGTAAAAACAATTTTGGAATTGGAAATGAGGTCACTTATGATGCAGCAATTTTCACATAAAGTTTCAGTAAAACAAACCAGAAGAAATTCATTAAATTTATGACCTAGTTGGAGTCTGGTTATTTATAGCCAAATACATTAATTTTAGCCAAACTTTACTATGCTTATTCTACGGCAATTTCACCATTTAAATATTCCTTTAATATTCTCGTTCCTCTTTCTCATATTCTGGTGTGACTCAGCATTGAAGCTATACCTGGGGATGAGAGGTGATTCTCTGCCCATCACCACCCACAGTCCTAACTCTTGGTACCCAGTGTTGAGAAGTGATGCTCTGCCCATTACCACCCACAGTCCTAACTCTTGGTACCCAGTGATGAGTGGTGATTCTCTGCCCATCACCACCCACAGTCCTAACTCTTGGTACCCAGTGATGAGAGGTGATTCTCTGCTTATCACCACCCACAATCCTAACTCTTGGTACCCAGTGTGAGAGGAGATGCTCTGCCCATCACCACCCACCATTCTAACTCTTGGTACCCAGTGATGAGAGGTGATTCTCTGTCTATCACCACCCACAGTCCTAAGTCTTGGATCTTCTTTCCCACTTCATGTTCTCTTCCTGGTTGTCCTCATTCATTCTCTCCATGTTTCAAACTTGATGAACTTGAGATATATTTATTCTTCACCAGCCTCGTTCCTGCATCTTAAACTTGGATGTGCATCAGTTGCCTCACCATCAGCTCATTGCCGTACACCAACCCTGTGTTCCCCCATATTGTCTCCCAGTGCTGGAGAGTCTAGGAGCATCTGTGGGCACAGGGGCTCTTTTTTTCTTAAGTGCTGTGATGATAATTCTGTCTTGCAGACTCAGCTCTGGCTCCTGCCTTCTCCAGTCTTATGGTCATTGCCCTAGGTCTTCCCCTGCACTTGGGCAATAACTTTCTATTTGGTCTACTTGCTTTCTATTTGGCTTCCTGGAAATCAGCCTTCTCCTCCTCCCCAGGCCCATCTTCCTGAAGCACATTTCAGATGCACTGACTTTGTTGTCTTCATGGTTTCTGTGATTCCACAGAAGCATGGGATGGAGTAGAAATTCTTTAACAAGGTATTTAAGGCCCCGGTGACCTGGCTTTCTGCTCTTTTCTTTGTCATCTTTACAGCCTTAAATCTCTGATATTACCTATTAATCTATGTCATTTCTCACCACCGGATCTTCCATTGATCTTTCTAGCTGCTTAGAATATATTTTCACTTTTCTTGATGAACTTCTTTTTAAATTAATTTTTTTCTTTTCATGTAAGTGTATATATGCCTCCATATATGTATACATGTGGGCACATGTGTAAGTGCATGTACTCATTCATAGATGTTGACGTCTGAGGTTGATGTCTAGGATCTTCCACCATCATTATTCCTTCCACTTTATTCTTAAAGGCAGAGTCATTCAAATCCAGAGCTCACCTTACCAATGTGGCTAGTCTCACAAACCAGCATAGATCCCCTGTCTCTGCCTTCTGAAGCTGGAATTACAAGCAAGCATTTGCATGCCATTGCTTTAACCATAGAATCATCACCTCAGCTCTCTTTTTAATTTTCAAAGACCTGACTAATATCACTAAAGCCAGGACAGCCTGATCCCCTCATCCCTCCCCACCAATACTTCTCCTACCTGGAAACTAGGTAATCATTTACTACTTTGTGCTGGTTCTATACTGTGTGCTCTGCTTATACCATAGTATGTTTAACTTTTATCATTTTTTTATGTTTATATTTTTTTGCTGTTTGTTTGTTTTTATGGTTACTGGTCTCTTTCCCATACTGAGTTATTATCCATCTGAGCCTGAGGGGTTTGCCTAATTTGTTTTTCCATCTCAAGCACTCACCACACAGGGCCTTCTAAGCAGTGAGTACACATGTGTGGTAGTTTGAATATAATTGGCCCCCATAGTCTCACAGGGAGTGACACTATTACATGGTGTGGCTTTGTTGGAGTAGACATGGCCTTGTTGGAGGAAGTGTGTCACTGTAAGGGTGGGCTTTGAGACTTTCTCTGGTTAGGAAACCAGCCAGTGTGTCAATTGACTTCCTGTTGCCTGCAAACCAAGATGTAGCCAGCACCACTTCTTCCTGCTCACTGCCATCCTCTCTGCCATGATGATAACGGACTGAATCTCTGAAACTCTAAGCAAGCCCCCTCAGTTAAATGTTTTACTTACAAAAGTTGAGTGGTCATGGTGTCTCTTCACAGCAATAAAAGCCCTAACTAAGACAGAAGTTAGTAGCAAGGACTAGGGTACTGTTCTAATAGGTCTGATCATTTATTTGTTTGGAGGAATTTGGACTTTGGTACTTTGGGTATAAAAGCACTAGAATGCTTTAATCACTGCTTAATGGGCCATATAAGTAGGAACATGGAAGAAAGAGATGCTAACAGTTATTTGAATTGTTGGGGGGCTCACTCAAGAGGTTTCAGAGGGGAAGAATTTAGTAGGTTGTCTAGAGATCATTCTTCTAATGCTCTGGTGAAGAAAGTGCCTAGCTGCCTTTTGTCCCTGTCTGAAGAGTCTGGCTTAGGCCAAAGTGAAGAGTTTTGGGAGTTTTAGATTAATTCTGTTGGCAAAAAAAAAAAAAAAAAAAAAAAAATCTCTAAAAAGTATACTATAGACTGTCATGTGAATATTACTGATAACTCTAATGAAGATTTATAATGCAAAGTAGCAAACTGAGGAGGGCAAAATTTACAAAATAAAATTTGTGAAAAAGAACACCGGAAAGTAGAATGGAGTGAAATCCTGTGTTTACGGAGGATTAAGAAATGGAATAAAAGAGTGGTGACCTCAGGGCGAGATCCCACTCAGCTAAGTTTTCATCTTGTGAAAAGGAAGAAAAGCTTAGAGCTGAGTGTGGCGGGGCACACTTTCAGTCCCAGCACTAAGAAGGCAGAGGCTGGCAGATCTCTGAGTTTGAGGCCAGCCTGATCTGCAGAGCAAGTTTCAGGACAGCCAAGCATCGGCAGTGAAGGACAGAAAGCTGGTGAGGACGTAATTGAGCAAGGGGGCATGTTCCTGCCCGAGTAATCAGCCGAATTTGGTAGTTTTGGCCCACTGGTTCTGGCTTTAGAGTTAAGAATTAGAAGAAACAGGTTATATAATTTGCCTCTGTGCCTTAAGAAAGCCGCTGAGGCCAGGCATGTGTCAGGGGTGTCCCCGAATGGAGGCCTAATAGAAAGACCCTTGCATGAAGCCGTGAAGGTCAAGCTTGGATTGCCTTAGAAAACCCAAGATGTTAGAGATGCCAGAGTTGAGGGATCCCTGCTGAGGAGGGCTGCTGACAGAGAGTGGAACCAGCCTGAGAGAAAGAAGTGTGTCGCAATCAACAAAGCTGAACAGAGTTAAAGATCTGAATAGCTCTTCCACATTAGACATGAAGATGGGGTTTGCCCAGCTGGTTTTCAGTCTTACCCAGTATTTCCTCACTGTACTCCTGTCCCTGTGTTTTGGAACAGCAATGTATATCATGTGCCATTATACCTTGAAAGTATGTAAATTTTTAAATTTTGACTTTATAGGGATTTCAGTTAAGAGACTGTATGAATTTCAGAAGAGACTTTGAACTTTTAAACATTATTGAGATTGTGATAGGCTATGGAGATTTTTGAAGTTGGGCTAAATGTATTTTGTTTGATGATACTGCTACAAGCTTATGGAGGCCAGGGAATGAATGTAATTGGCTCCCATAATGTCATAGGGAGTGACACTATTAGGTGCTGTGGCTTTGTTGGAGTGGGTATGACCTTGTTGGAGGATGTGTGTCTCTGTGGGGGTGGGCTTTGAGGTTTCCTATGCTCAGGATACCATCTAGTGTGTCAGTCAACTTCCTCTTGTCTGCAAGACAGGGTGTAGGCAGCTTCACATCTGCCTGGGCACTGCCATGTTTTCTGTCAGGATGATAATGGACTGACCCTCTGAAACTCTAAATGAGTGCCCGCAGATAAATGTTTTCCTTATTAGAGGTGCCTTGGTCATGGTGTCTCTTCACAGCAATAAAAACTCTAAGACAGGTTGTTAGGGTGTTTGTCAAATGAATGCACCAGTCAGTGTTCTGCTTCTCTAAGTGTCCGTTAACAAAAAAATTATATAAATTATAAAGAATAAGGTCTAGTTTGCTTCTTCTGGTTATGCAGTACTGCTGCTCTCTGATGGCACCTTCTTATAAGCACTGGTCTTGATATTCACACCAGTCTGTCTAAGCCTGGGGAGGGGAATGGTTTGCGGTGGATGTTCACACCAGTCTGTCTAAGTCTGGGGAGGGGATGGCTTGTAGTGGATGTTCACACCAATCTTGCTAAGCCTGGGGAGAGGATAAGTTGTGGTGGATGTTCACACCAGTCTGTCTAATCCTGGGGAGGGGATGGGCTGCAGTGGATGTTCACACCAGTCTGTCTAAGCCTGGGGACGGATGGGTTGCTGTGGACAGGCATGAGGATGCGGGTGGGTTTATAATTTTGCATTGCCTACCTCTTGCCTTTCAAATGGTCTCCAGTTATAAAAAGCCACCAGGTTGAAAGGGGGATCATTGCTTCTGGATTGTAGATTGTTTACCTTACCTGGGGCCAGAGAGTTTGTCTTTTGTAAAGACACCCATAATGCTCAAGTTCCCTCAATCTGTAGCATTAAAATTTCCTTTGGAGGCTAGGGAGGTGGCTCAGTCAGCAGAGTGCTTGCCTTGAATATGCAAAGATCTGAGTTCTGTCCCTTAGAAACATAAAAGAAAGCTGGCTTGGGAATGCATGCTTGTAATACCAGTCTGAGGGAAGTGGCGATGGGCAGATTCCTGGGCCCGGCTGGCAATTCACCCTAGCCAAATTGATAATTCTAGGCTAGTGACACATTCCATCTCACAGGGGAAAAGGTGACTGGAACCTGAAGATTAACACTTGAAGTCATCTTCTGCCTTCCACACACTCTTGCATATACACGAACACGTGTGCACACATGTGCACGCACACACACACACTCACTTGGAGGAAATGATACACAAAATGTCAGAATCATGTGGCTGAAGATATTATGATACTTCACCAAAATTTTCAAGAACCCACCTGCCTTTCTTCGTATCAGACTCTCATAAGTTCCAAAGTGATAGCACTTGTTTAAAAGTTATTTTGCCCCCAAATTCTTTATCAGACCATCTACAGATATTACTGCTAACATGTATGATTGATTGGTCTAAGAAGGTGAAGGTATTATGGTCTAAATATTTGTATCTACCCCCAAATATTTTTTATTTAGACACATTCTGGCTGTCCTGGAGTTTATTTTATTTTAGATTCATTTATTTTATTGTATGTGTGTGAGTATTTTGTTTGGTGCCCACGGGGATCTGCTGGAACTGAAATTATGGATAGTTACGAGACATTTGTGGGTTCTGGGAACTGAACCCAGGTTCTTTGCAAGGGCGGCAAGTGCTCTTAACAACCAAGCTTGCTCCCAAATTCTTATGTTGAAATCCCAATTCCTGAGGTGATGTTATTAGGAGCTAAACTTGCTACAGGGTAAAGCCTACACGCATGGGGTTAGTGTTCTAATAAGAACACTAATGTCTTTATGTTCCTCCAGAGATCCTAGTCAGTTCTGAACCCTTGGCTAGGACTGGGGGTTGTAGGCCTCGATCTTACCCCCCTGAACCATTGTCTGAACCCTCCTCCCTGCTGGAGTTGTGAGAAACTTCTGTTGCTTGTATGCTGCCCACTTGAGGGTGATTTGTTGTCACAGGCTGGAGGCACTAAAGATTCTGTTCCTATGAATGTTAATTTAGCAATTCTAATATTTGTGATATTGGATCAGGAGCTTCATATATTATGTGTATATATAATGTATATGTGTATTTATATATGTGTGTATGTATATATGCATATGAGTGTATGTATATATGTGTATAGATATGCATATGTGTGTAGGTATATGTGTGTGCATTTCCTGTCACAATAGTCTACTGTTAGATGTTATAGATGTGGTTTTATTAAATTTAACCACTGCTTCCCCTCAGATTGCTGTAGAATCACTCACCCTAGCCGGCGTGAATGAGTGAATGTCGCTGGGGCAGTACTGTCTCAGTCTGTAGCCCGGGAGCTGACCCCAAGAGAAGGCAGGTAACCCACATAGGAACCAAATTTAAGATCAAGGCCTGCAACCATGGAGCCCTAAGCCCAGGTAAGGAACTGACTATGGTCCTTGGGATACAAAGGCATTATTCAGTTTCCTCTGAAAATTTGGACTCTGTCTTTTCTGAAGATTTTTTAAGAAGTGCATTTGAAATTTGGACGGCTTGCAGTGGAAGTTGCATGTGACCACCTCCAGACTTGAGGCAGTTATTTTTGTGAAAGTCTATTTTGACCAAAGGAAATCCTGTTTCGCCAGCAGCACGGGCAGTAGCCCCGAGATGCAGTCTCAGGAGTGTTGTGAGGATACAGGCTCTCTTTAATCTCAGATTAAAAATATTTGATGTTTACAAGGTGTATTAGCGTAATTGGAATGTGTCTGCCTGTCTGCCTGCCTTCCTTCCATGATAGGACCTCATAATTAAAGAGCATCGTGTTCATGTGGCTGCCTGCTTATCCTTTCATGGCTTCTTGTGAGCAGTTATGGTCAAGACCGTTACCCTGGGCCCTTGGAAAGCTCATTCAGGCAGACACAGCTGTAACCAGAACAAAGGAAGAGGCCACATTCCCCTTACAATCCTGCCTAGTGCTCTGGGCAAAGTGGGAAATGAGACAAGTAAAATAGTGCAGAAGAGGCGCCTGGTGTCCCCAAGCCACTGCTGTGTGTGTGTGTGTGTGTGCGCACGCGCGTGCACACACATTGTGGGGATCATGACTTTAAATATATACACAGAACAAATATGAATACATGTGTGTGTGCACATATGTCTCTGTGTGTATATATATGTGCCTGTATACACGCATATCTATGTGAAAGCAAAGAAGTTATTTCTTCTTCCTTCCTGTTTTGAAAAAGAAATAGCCATTTAAATCTCTTTGTATAGATCTACTTTTATGTTATTTCTGAACACACAAGCACATCAAATATCAAATGGGAAGGGGATGTAAGTGTCTTATGGAAGCTCTGGATAAGTCCTCTAGGAGTTCAAAGATAAAACCCATCAGTAAGACAAAAGTAGCAAAATTCAAATATGGGGTAAAATTCTTCACTCAGGTAATAGCAATATCATACTTTACAAAAACAAAACGAAACAACAGCAAGAAAACCAGCAGAAAGAGCTGAGCTGAGATGGCCAGACTTGGCATGCTCTGGCCTTGTTGTTCTGGGGATGCTAAAGTTTTATGAAAATCTACTAGAGAAGAGGGCCAGAAAGTTTGTCGTCTTTAATTTTTTTAATCACTTCAGCCCTGAGAACAGATCTGTATGCACGGTTTATGGAACTGAAACAGATCAAAATAACTTGTCAGCTGATCCCTCCTCGTCACTCGGTGAAGGGCTCAGGAGAACGAGGTTCCTGACGATTAGACAGCATCTTCTGTCTGAACATTGTTTTTAACAGTCGCAGATCTGGAGCGTGTCACATGAACAGTGTTGTGATTCATTTGGGTGATACTTTCTTTCCTGGAATGAAAAGATCTCTTCTCATATAGGTATTGAAAAAAGACTCTGCTCTTATTTTGAACTTCTAATTGATTCAGCCTTACAAACAAGACCAGCTCCCACCACGATGTTTTCCCAGTCTGCTGCCTGGGAGGAAGAGCCATACTACAGGAAATAGGTGATCGTGAGGACTAAACAAACTGTTTCCTTAGGGGCAACTCACCCTGTCCCTAGATACTCACTACTTCAGGCTTCTAGTTCTTTGGGTGTGTTCAGATTACTGGTTCTTGAATAGGATGGAGGAAGGCTCCTATCTCTTAGGAATGTTTTCAAAGCTTTATGAGTTTGCTTCACACAGTTAGATCAAGTTATGAGCAATCTTTGTTGCATTAATAAGAAAAGCGAAAGAACCAGCAACGCTGCCTTGATTATAGATATTCAAGGGCCCGACAAACTCTCTTTGATTTAGGGTTATTTATTTATTTGATTCTCATTGTTCTCTACTGCATAGCACAAACAAATAGACAGAAAAACCCAACACTTTTATTTCTTTTGGTGTTGAGCCTGTTGTAATATCCATCACATGATCAGAAACCATGAGAACTCAGATTCCTTGGTGATATTTGGCATCAGTAAAAATATGGAAAAAAAAAACAAAGAAGAAAATGCTGAAAAGTCAAGGAATTATAGGTCTTTGTTGTTCTGTTCTTTGTACCTTGTTTCCTTCTCATTATTTTTCTCCTAAAGATGTGTGGCACTGTTTTACATCAGTGTGGAGTTTAAGACAATGTTAAAATCTGGCTGCAGGCTTCTAGTTGCAGGACACGCTGTGAAGAACATTCAGCAAATTCATGATTGAGTTGCTACTTTTTTGTTGAAAGAGAGTGCTGCAACCCCCCTCTTAGAAGTGAGGTTTCTTTGACTAATTGAGGCCTTAAGAAAAGTTACAACACACTGTCTAAGCATCCACAAGACTCTCTGCACGCAAACGCTCTGTTGACGTCAGCAGATCTTGTGTGAAGTTCTTTTTTTCTCCTATCCCTGGGAACTAGGTGAGGGGGTGGGAGGTCTGAAGCATATGGATTGGTCCTGGGTGCTAGGGGTGAGTCGACAATGACGCCATTTGGAATGGTAAAAGTGTTCTAATAAAGTTGAGGTTTCTATTATTTTCCTATAGGGTGAGGGGAAAAAAATGTGCTCAGGATGACATTTATTCCAGGAACTTTTAAAATCCTCCAGTTACATTCGATAAACTGACGGCTGCTTTATGGTTTATGAGAACTGGCCAGTGTTAGAAGATTCGGCAACTGGTTGTGGAAAACTCTAATGGAGCTGAACTCACTAGCATCTCTGAGGCTGATCTGTGAGCGGAGGTAACATGTTTCTTATGAGTTATGCTTCAGTATAGCCAATGGCATGTTCATAAGCATCTACACCTTAAGATACAGTGTTTTCAGGGCTAGTGGGATGCGTTGGTGGGCCAAATGGCTTGCCACCTAACCTGATGACCTGGGTAACTTCATGGACCCGTGGTGTTAGGAGAGAGCCGTGACCCTGACTGCGCACAAATGCTATGGTACACACACACACACACACACACACACACACACACACACACACACACACTAAAAATAGTTTAAGAAAAATCTGTGGGCCTAAACACTTTTGGTTTGGGTATTTGATCCCTTTTCTTTAATGTTTCTCAGTCTGTCACGTTTCTCATGAAGGACATGAATTCCCCTCTACGACTTGCCGTCCTGCGAACATTGAGCAATGGGATCGTCTTTTGCAGTAACTACAATTATTCAGCTTGGTTGGCGACTTTTCCCTGCCTGTGTGTCAGCTTGGTGGAGACAGCAATACATTTAACCTGGCGGAGGAGATAAGGCACGGACACAAAGCGTTTAACGAGAACAGCTGCTCTTTGATATGGTTTGAAGTCTCATCTAATTGCAGTTTATAGAAAAGGGGATTGGTGGTTCTCTGTAGGTGAAGAACAAAGCTTTATAGAAGAGAAAGAATTTGTAGTGGGTTTTGAAGACAGGGATAAAATTTAGAAAATATGAAGACGACAGAAGGTGGGAAATTTTGCAGTTCATTTTGGGTTTCCTGAGGGGTCAGTCATGGAGTCATGTGTAACATCAGTTTCAGATTGAGCTAGATCTTCTTAGAGAACAGACATGTGCCTGTGAATTCTTATTAGACCGTGTGGCCTTTATTTATAGCTCCCATTTGATTGTGCTCAGTAGATTGTTACTAATAACGATAAATTCTGTGGGTTCAGAAACACCCTACGAAGAACATTTTATGTGTTTTTAGTTCTTCAGCTAATTGGAAGGGGAAACTGAACAACAAGAAAAAAAGAGTAACCAAATATTGTGAAACCCCCAAATTTCTGTGCTTCGGCCAGGTGTCTGGTAAATCTTATCCATTCTAATCATTTTTAGCTTTATTTAAATTAAGTAACACGAGGTCTTTTCTTTTCCTTATTATTCAATTTGACAGAGTATAGTTTTAGACAGTAGATCAAGTATTGAGGAGTTGTCGCATAGTTACTCTGCGGTTGGAATTTTATCATAGTTGTGGAGAGTAAGTTCTCCTTATAGAGGTTAAATTGGCAACCAAGCTAAAGTCTGCACACATTGAAGAGGTGGAAAAGGGCGCTCTGCGTGAGTGCTGTTAGCAGTTGTCAGGAACCAAGGAAAAGACACCTGGGAAAGCTGGAGATTTAGCCGGACAGTGAGGAGCCGCGAAGGCCCGACAGGTGACGGGAAAGGTAGTTGCAAAACCCTGAGGGCGCAAAGCGGAGTGAGGAAGTGAGAGGATTGGAGCTGATAGTGTTTCCCATTCTCACTTTGCTTCTTCATGTGTGCACCAAGAGCCACGGAATACTTTAATGGAATATCCAAAGTATTCTTCCGTACTGTGCACAGCTCCTCTCCCATGTGCCCTACACACGTTCTCTACACACATGTGTCCTACACACGTTCTCTACACACGTGTCCTACACAGTTCTCTACACACATGTGTCCTACACACGTTCTCTACACACGTGTCCTACACACGTTCTCTACACACGTGTCCTACACACGTTCTCTACACACATGTGTCCTACACAGTTCTCTACACACGTGTCCTACACATGTTCTCTACACACATGTGTCCTACACATGTTCTCTACACACGTGTCCTACACATGTTGTCTACACACATGTGCCCCACACACGTTCTCTACACACGTGTCCTACACACGTTCTCTACACACATGTGTCCTACACACGTTCTCTACACACGTGTCCTACACACGTTGTCTACACACATGTGTCCTACACACGTTTTCTACACACATGTGTCCTACACACATGTGCATGTGAACAAGTATAAAACACCATATTCTCTTGTGTCTCTGTGTAGCTAGTACTAAGAACTCTAATTTTACTGTAATGGGTGGGAAACCTTCATGATAGTTGAATTGTTTAAGATTGAAATGGACATTTTATTGGTAAGTGACTAGATTTGTGATTTTATTTAAAAATATTAACTAGTTTAAACAAGTGAGTGGCACATTCAGAGGTTTCATAACATTTTCAAGAGAAGCCACAGCAGTCCAGGCCTTTTCCTTTTTCTAACAGGCCATTTGGAAGTAAAAGCTGAAAATGAAGTCTGAGAAATGCAGAAGTTCTGAAGGGAACTGGAGAATTTATTTTTAGGTTATTAGTCAGACACGCTTTCTTGGCCACCTCCAAGCCTTTTGAAATAAGTGCACATCCAGAGAAACCGTAATGAAATCCAAATTATTTCTTACAATTAATGCATATGAGATATTTACCTGTTTATGCTCATGGGTAGAACCCAGCTATTTCTCTTAATGTTTAGATTGTTTTTACGTTTTCAGAGAATGGGGTTTCACAAATGTCAGGGCTATGGAGTTGGATGTAGGGCTTGCAGTCTAGATGCTGCATTTCTTAGATGGAGTTAAAGGCTATGCTATTCCTGCTAGAATGTTAGCCATACCCTTAATAGAAGGGTCCAATAGAATGTAGATAACGTCTTCCCAGGGCTTTAGGCACTGATGTTTATTTTATTAAAGTAATAAATGCAGGGGTCGGGTAGGGAGGATGCTTTATAGTTTCAGCGTGGTCCAATCGTTTGGGCCATCCCTCACGTCACTAGATTGCAGAGAGATGGCTAAGTGCAGGGACGGTGCCAGTTCCATTATCTGAAGTCACCAGAGTGACAAGCACAGAAGGCATTCTCAGCAAACTGTTCTAAGTCTATATTTAGTGTTGGCCCACGGTACCATTTAGTCGTATGCCTTTCCTCATCATTCAGTAGCAGAAGTCTTTCTCTGGCCTTAGGAACTTACTAAGAATCATAGCTCATTGCCGTGCCATTGTTGAATGTCCATCAGAACCAACACTAATATTGAAGAGGCACAGGAGACAGAGAACCCAATCCAACCTATCTCCCTTAAAACGTTCCCAGGAAGATGGGTTTGCCGTTATGTATGGCCGACGGGAGCCTCTGAACTTTCAGCCGTGGCCCAGAAACACCTTTGCTGTGCTTTCAACCTTTCACCCTGCTTGCTTTGCTTGCGTGACCCAAGTTATCCCCTGGGGCTTTTCTAACGAAGCCAGAAGATGTTTCTGTCATTTACTGAAGCAGGATGTTCGTTTTCCTTCCTGACTGTCACCCTAGTATTGCTTTAAACTTTCTCTAGTATCTTAAGCATCAAATGTTTAGTTACTTAGCGTGGTTCAGCAGTGTCTTGGTACTCTGGCATTGCTAGAGTACTTAGTGGGACTCTACTTGCAGGATGACTTTGGAAGGCTATTGCTTTCTGGTTTTCCCTCACTGTTAGTTCGTAACAACAAAGTACTACTTGCCACAAACGGGGACAAAGGCAGCGCTGACTTTACAGGGCAGGGTTGGACTTAAAGGAGTGATGATGACAAGTCAAAATATGCTGATATTGATTTTATAGTACTATTGAAGTAGAAACATGGAAGGAAAAACTTTTGTACTCTCGTGGATCCTTTGAAGGACTCTAAGAGTATTCTTCAGACCCCAGAGATGTCTAAAACCTGACAAGGGGGCTTCTTTAAAGTTCAGGGAGGCACTTCTGAGGCATTCTCCCCACAGCAGACTTTACCAGGAAATCCAACAGACAGAAGCCTGTGGACCATGGCTTTCTCCACCCACATCTCCTCATTGACTTCTTATAAGGTCATCTTGGTTCATAATGCATAGTTCTTGGGCCTTGTCACATTGCGGCAGAGCCACTGCTGGTGCAAGGCTGCAGCTTCCTGGAGGCCCCAGTGAGTTCACGGGTAGCTGAAGAGGATCCAGACTTTCCACTTTTCAACCTGACTGTAAATAGGAAGCTGTTGCGATCACCATGAGGTATTTCTGAGGCGGCCTTCTACGGTCTAATTGTGTAAGTTTTAACTCTGCGCTCTTCACACCTCTACATGACAACTTTCTCAGCCTGCCTGCCTAGGCTGTCACATAGGATGCTGCCTGTGGGGACTCTGGGCTCACAGCTGTTTGGGTATCTTGCCCATCTAGGGTGACTCACTCAGTAATAACCATCAGCACTAGCTATCAGTTTTGTTCAATTTCTTTTTGCCTTCTTGCCAACCAGGAGGCTCTGTTTCTTAGCTTGACCTCTACCTAATTTTTCTCTCTAGAGTCTTCTCTTATACTCCAATCGCTGGTGAATCTAGATAACTCTTTTAAGAATTCTTCCTCTTTAGATGAGATGAATTCCCCCACTGCAGGAGAGTGGCCCACTGCTCTGTCAATGTTAGCAGGATTGGAATTGTGTATTAGCAAACTTCAGGATCCTAAGAACCAAATGCCCATGCCTCTCCTGATGCAGAAGTACCCTTTGTCCCGAATTTCAGTGTTCTCTTCTGAGTAGTCATCTGCAAACCAACAAGTCACTTGTAAGTTCTCATTCTCTTCTACTCTTCTTAAATATATTATTTTTGTTAATTTTTTGAGAATTTCATGCATCCATACAATATATTTTGATTATATTCACCTAAACTCCTTCCAGATCCATTCCACCCTACCTAATTCAATTTTAGGTCTTCTTTTTTTTTTAAAGCACCAGTGTCTTTTTGTACTGAACATATATTCATGAGTATGGGGTCCATCCATTGTCTCATGGTCCACCTACCAGGGACTACACCCTTAAAGAAAACTGATACCTCTTTCCCTGGAAGTCATCTGGGGACTAATAAGCCCCTCCCTGATTTCCATTCTGGCATGCTACCTGACTTAATGTTGTCCAGGCCTTTCTGCCGGCAACCACACTTATATAAGTTCATGAAATATGTTCATGAGTGCAGTAGTCCTGTTCTGGTTTAGAAGACCGTACTTTTTTCTGATCCTTCCTGATGTCTGGCTCTTAAAATGTTCCCCACCCCCAAGATGGTCTCTGAGCCTAGGAGGGGTGAGGTATGATATAGATGTCCTATTTGTGGCTAAGCACTCCACAGTTTTTTATTCTCTGCACTTAGACAAAGTGTGAGTTCCAGTTTTAATAGATGTCCACTGCACAGAGAAACTTTCCTGATGAGGTCTGAGAGCAGCACAAATTTTGGTATAGAAATACAAATTTAGAAGGCAGTTTGATAGTATGTCCATCTAGCAAAATAATAGTAGTAGGCTCTCTCCTTTTTTGCCAAATTTACAGTAACAGGCATGTATTGAGAGGTTGGTTACCTCTATAACATTCATGCCATTATTGCACCCATGGGTGTATCTTGCCAAGTGGTCATTATTATAGCTTACAAAGGTTCCTAGCTGGGCAAGGGTGTTGAGGCTCTCACTCTGCTCTGTCTTAGCTTTAATACCATGTTTTACTGATGAGAAAGCTAGTCAGTAGGCAGGAAATTTCCTGGTCTGTACCAACTTGATTTCTCCATTTTCTGTGGCCAAAGTGCATCTGTCTTCAGTAGTGTGGTCTTAGCATCTAGTCCTGGTAGGTAACCAGGAACAATGACAATATATTATTTGGAGGGGCAGTCCCTGAGACTCTCAATCAATAGCTCACAGGGAAGATGGCCACTGGGACTGGGCTTCATATTTGTCATTTGGTGCTTTTTAGGGAGCATTATTTTCTATGTAGGATAAAATTGCTTTTGTATTTTTTCTACTGTCACTAATTTGACTTATGACACTATCACCATGGTTTCTGTGCAGCCAATACCCACCCCATCTTCAGCCATACCTGAAAGGTTATTGTAAACATAAATTGATCATTCATTTCCCTTCCTTACACTGTTCAATGACAATCTATGTTTGAACTGCTCTGTGTGACTTACAGCTTTCATGGCCATTTGTTGACAAGTCTTGCAGTATTCACATACACTTTCTGCCCTGGCCAATGTTGAATTACTTTCAGTTCCCCTAGTGAACAGCATTCTTTCCCACAGTTGCTCGTGGCCATGTGCTGGTCTTCTGCTCTGTAAGAAGCCTGCTCACAGCTCTGAGTCCTTCAGGGACTCAGTTTAAACACCATCTCTCTGGCTATCTCTCTGGTGATAAACACCTGAGAGATAGGCATTGCATTTTATATTCAATTTGCATCTATTGGGATTCTTTATTATATGATCCTACAAACCCACAGTAGCCATTTTTATGGCAATGGAATTTTAGCAGGGACAAAGGTGAGACAGTCATTTTCACTTCCCTAATCAGATATATTTATTCTATTTAACAGGTAAGCATTAGCATACTTGTTGGCACATAATAAAATTTTAATATATAGTAGCTGATAGGTATTATTATTAGAATTATATAAATATGTGTGTATGTGTGTGTAAATTACACAGTTATCTTTAACCAATAGGTCAGCAGTGATGATAGCACTTATTTAGTAGTTAGTTAGTCTTCATTTAAGTTTATTCCCAAGGTATTCTTTCTGGGATGTTTATTTCTTTGAATTTACTCTAGTTTTTAATGTGTCCAACACTATTTGTTTTGTACAGAAGCAAAGAATAAAATGTAGGAGATATGAGTATTGTGGTAGTTTGAATGTAATTGGCCCCCATAATTTCATCAGGAGAGGCACTGTTAGGGGGTGTGACTTTGTTGGAGTAGGTGTGACCTTCTTGGAGAAAATGTGTCACTGTGGGGATGGGCTTTGAAAATTCCTATGATCAGGAAACCGCCTAATATCTCAGTTGACTTCCTGCTGCTTGTAAAATGTAGGACTGTCAGCGGCTCCAGCACCACGTCTGCTTGCATGCCGCCATGATAAATAATAGACTGAACCTCTGAAATAGTAAGCGGGCCACCCCAATTAAATATTTTTTTATAACAGTTGCCAAGGTCATATGTCCCTTCACAGCGATAGGAATCCTAACTAAGACAAGTGTCTTCGAGCAAGGATGTCAGGACCACGGGGGTGCACCCACCCACAGAGACAGTGGGGCTGATCTATTGGGAGCTCACTAAGGCCAGCTGGACTGTGACTGAAACAGCATGGGATAAAACCGGACTCTCTGATCATGGCGAACAATGAGGACTGATGAGAAGCCAAGGTCAATGGCAAGGGGTTTTGATCCTACTTCATGTTCCGGCTTGGTGGGAGCCTAGCCAGTTTGGATGTTCACCTTCCTAGACATGGACGGAGGGGGGAGGACCTTGGACTTTCCACAGGGCAGGGAACCCTGACTGCTCTTTGGATTGGAGAGGGAGGGGGAGAGGAGTGGGGGGAGGGGGAGATGAGTGGGGGGAGGGGGAGGGAAATGGGAGGCTGGGAGGAGGCGGAAACTTTTTTTTCTTATTCTCAATTAAAAAAAAAAAAAAGACAAGTGTCTTGCAGAAGTAAGAACTCCCCAGTCCTTAGGTTGCCTGAATTTAAATGCCTATGAATGTCCTCCTGGTAAGCAGAGCAGAGAGAAGTTTCCATCAGTAAGCCCAAACTAGGCAGATTCAATTTGGATTTCCTTTTATTGGGGAAAGGCAAGCTACTTATGCTACTGTAAAAATGTAAAAACTAACCAGGTATTAAAAAACAAAACAAAGCACCTTTTACTTGAATACTATGTAAAAATAACTTCTTGTACAATGTATTCCAAACATTACATTTTCATTGACACCTCTCCTCTAGGGATCTCCTGTGGACAATAAAGAATATTCATTTCTTCATGTACAGATAACTTACTGCAGCGAAGAAGAAAGATACTGCATGAGAGGGACTCAAAGCCACCAGGGTTGAGTTTGTGGTAGAGACGGCCACTGGAGCATCTTCTGACTGTTGTCAGAAGTCCCCTCTGATAAAAAAGTAAGAAGGAGCTAGGAATGTTTGTGAGAAGTCTGGTCAAGGGGAAGTGAGAGGCAGTTCGACCTTAGGACTAAGATTTTCAGAGTCAGGGACAGAAAGAAGGCCAATGAGGGGAGACTGGGGAGCACGCAGGGCGAGAGGGATGAGGTGACAGGAAAGCAGATCAAACAGAGCTTCAAAGCAGAGGTGAAATTTATTTTGAACACAGATGCTATTGGAGCAGAGAACTAAGATTAGAGTTCTGCTTTACCATGATTGTAGTATGGCTTGAATGTTGCCCCAAACTCATGCTAAAATTTAATTGCAACCGTAGCGGTTCTGGGAATGGGGGTGGGAACTGGAAGGGGTGATTACATTTTGAAGGCTCTTGCTTCCTAACAGGTTGAGGCCAATACTTCAGAGATGGGTTAGTTACTGCACGAGCGGTCTGTGAGGAAGCAACCTGGGCTTCTTGGCTTGCTCTTCTTGCCCTTTTCTCACACACTTTTCCACAATGTCACACCCTTTGCTGTTGTCCCACAGCAAATAAGGCATCTTGATGACTGACCTTGTATTAATTGTTTTTCTCACTGCCACGACAAGATATATGACAAAAGACAACTCAAGGAAGAAAGTCTTCATTTTGGCTCAGGGTTTGACAGTTTAGTCTATGATGGTGTGGAAGTCACGGCAGCAGAAATGTAGGGCAGGTGGTTGCATCGTGTCTGGAGTCAGGAAGCAGAGAGAAATAAATGTGGTTATTTGGCTTGCCTTTTCCTTTTGTTCTTCTCAGCTCAGGGAATGGCAGCTCCCATATTCAAGGTGGGTCTTTCCTGCTCAGTTCAAGTCC
Source organism: Alexandromys fortis (assembly GCF_014885135.2). Lineage (NCBI taxonomy): Eukaryota > Metazoa > Chordata > Mammalia > Rodentia > Cricetidae > Alexandromys > Alexandromys fortis. The sequence continues at coordinate 433,406 of NW_026068103.1, forward strand.
AGATTTCCAGAAATGAGGCTTTTCTTTCCCCACTTGTCCTTGTTGAGCCAGTGTCAGCAGAACTCTGTCTGTCCAGATATGGACTCAACTTATTTAAAGGTCTGACATGACTCAGTTTTTAGATGAAGTTCTTCTTGGGTGTCTTACAAAGGTTCCCGAAGTAGTTAGAGGGTAAAATCTCCTCTGCGAGCTCTTGCTTCTGTGTGAGGCATGGATGCTGAACATCTAATGTCTTCCAGCATCTTGCTCTTTCTGTGATCTATTTTTTTTTTTGGTTCAGAGAAAGAAAAATATTTACTAAACATGTAATTAATGAATATAGTTCCTATCTAATACATAAACTTGATAGTTCCTGTGTTACTATGTATTATATATATATCTGAATATATATTTGTATGTATATGAAGAACTTTTATCTTCGCAACACATGTCCATCCTAATGATAAAAGGACAGCTAACACAATGAAATGGGCAGAGGACTGGAGCAGTCATTGAACAAATGAAGAGATTTATTTATTTCTAGAAATATTTATACATATGTACTTGTATTTCTGAATAAACACTAAACAAGTATATAAAATTTGCTTACTTTCCTTAGTCATTGAGGATTACAGAGCAGCCAACATTATAGAACCATCGGAATGCATAAAAGAATGAAAACAAGTTTTTTTCTTTTTATTTTGAGAAAAGGTTTTTCTGTGTAGCCCCTGGCAGTTCTGGAACTTGCTCTGTAGACCAGGCTGGCCTTGCACTCAGATATACACACCATGTCTGCCTAAAATGGTAAAATAATAGTAATATCTACTAAATAAATAAATTAATTAAATAGCTATTATTATTATTTTACCAAGGGTGGAGAAGGATGTAAGAGCAACCAGACTGCTCTAAGCCGCTGCTGAGTGTATACATCAGTACAACTAATTTGGGGATTTTTTTTTATTATAGTCTACTAAACTTGAATTCAGCATATCCTATAAACCAAAAGTTTCTCTGTCTAAATCCATCATAAATGTGAGGTACATCCAAATAGATGATAAAACATTCTTATGGTAGCACTGTTCGTAAAAGCCAAAAACTAGAAATGAGCAAATGACCAACACTGGAGACTAAGTAAACCACAGCACCTTCTCCAGTGGAAACCATGCTGTAATATGAGCACATCTTGTCACACTAACGGAAGAGAAGAGTGTCAGGGAGTGGAGGCACCAGAACCGTGCACAGTGACCATTGCTCCCTCCCCTGTGAAACCCAAGCACATTTGAGCAAATCTGCTGTGCTGGGAGTCAGGTTTCTTTGGGAAGAAGATGGGGCATAGCGGCAGAATATGTTCTTAAGGGATAAACGTGCTAGCTATGTCTTTTTTTCTTTTTTAAATCCACATGATGTAGGTGATACTTTGTACTGCTCCATCAAGCTGTATGCTTATAACTCTTCATTCTTCTGTTTGCATTCTTTTGGTTCAACAAAACATTAAACATCTAAGACTATTTAGGAGAGATAATGTTAATAGTCACAATGGTTGTTTGAATAATCTGTTTCCTCTGGGATCAGCTTGCTGAGTTTCTTTGACCTTTCTTTTACCTGCTATGGCAGCATCAGTCAGTAGAGGTTGGATGCGGACTAAGGAGCTTCTTTACTTCAGACAGAAAGGGGGAGATGCTATTACCTCAGACATTTCTCCAGTATCAGAATAAGGGAGATGCCACATTAGTTTCCTAGTTCTCTTCAGAGACCTTATTTGATTTCTTCAGCAAAAGACTCCATGATTTTGTTGTGGGGGAGCTTAGAGGCAATGCATGCCTGCCCCTGCCTGTCAGTCTAGGAGCAGTGGTAGAGATGGGGTTGTAGGATGACTGAGTGACTCTTCCAGATGAACACCTTGTTAGGCCACTTCCTCACCCCGATCTGTTATTTGTTGATGTGTGATGCTCTGCATCCTCCTCATAGATTCGAGGTACCTTTCTGTCTGCTTTATCAATCTCTTCTCCACCCATCCAGAAACCTCGTGAAATCTGTTATGGTTCACTAGCTCCCTCCAGTTAGTTTTCTATGGTGTTCTTAGCTTACACCTTTTCATTTTCTTATATATTCCATGGCTTTGGAGGAGAAAAGACAGATATGTTTTCATTTGATCATTTTGATTAAGAAAAATGTATGATTTCATTTCAAACACTCACACTGAGCCATTGCCTTGCTTTACCGCATTCTGGGGGCACGAACTCGTGAGGAATCATGAGCACCATGCCACCTCTCACTTCCCTTTCCCGCTTCAGCTTTTGATATTTATCAGTGCTCAATTGTCTAGGTTTGTGTGATTTGCATTTTTCCTCTAATTAAATTAAACTCTTCTGTTTTTGTTCTATAGACATCTTCCAAAAATTAAAATCTTCCAAACGGAAAGTCAGATGGCTGTGCCCATTTGAAGGCAATGCTGTGTTACTGAAAACCCTGTCACTAATGATTGGTGGTCCCAGCTGTCAAGGTTTGGTAGCTCCTGTTAGTTTTCATCAGCTTCTCCTGCTCCTTCTGGGTCATAAGATGTCACTGGTTTTCAATTGTCTTTCAAAATTATTATTTTCTTTTTGTTTGAGGGTTTTATTTTTACTTCCCCAAATAATACATTTATACTGAATTCTTCAATAATTCTGAGAGTATTATTAAATTCTTGAATGTTTAAAGATGTTTTCCCTGATTCTGAATTGGCAAATTGCTCCATATAGGCATTTTAAGTCTGAATAGCTTCTCCTAGAAGATTGCTAGCATTGTTGCTTCTTTTGGAGCTTAGTGTGATTCCAGGAGTCTAGCATCATATTTATTTCATTTATTGCTTATTTTATAGGCAAGGTATATGCATTTTCTCCTCCAATGCAGTAAAATATGTAGGAAAACTAAAAGGTATAAACAAGAACACCATAGAAAACTAACTGGAGGGAGCTAGTGAACCATGACAGATTTCACGAGGTTTCTGGAGATGAGTGGAGAAAAGACTGATAAAGCAGACTGAAAGGTACCTCGAATCTATGAGGAGGATGCAGGGCATCACACATCAACAAATAACAGATTGGGGTGAGAAAGTGGCCTAATAAGGTGTTAGTCTGGAAGAGTCACTCCGTCTTCCTACAACCCCATCTCTACCACTGTTTCTAGACTGACAGGCACTTTATGCATTTCCTCTAAGTGTAGAAGGAAGTTTCTGTCCTGCCTGGTCTCACAGCCATTCTGTCCCAAAGAAACACACAGAGGCTTATGTTAATTGTAAACTGTTTGGCCTATTAGCTCAGACTTACTATTAACTAGCTCTTTCAAGTTAAAGTAATGCATAATTCTTATCTATGTTTAGGGTCTTGTTTGGAAAAAAAAGGGGAATCTAGATATGATAGGATAAGAGGGTATATTATTGAATCAACTCTGAAAAGAAAAAAAAGGATATAGATATGATAAGATAAAAAGGTAGATTATTGAATCTATTTTTAAAAAGCAACTACTAATTTTAAATGTTTTACATTGGATTGGACTTTTGTATATTATATCCAAATTTTGCATATTGATTCAAATTTGAGACTAATTTTGTTAGAACATAGTGTACATATATTTCTATTCTAGTTCAAGGTATTTTACCTATATAACTCATTTAGCAATGTAATGAAAATTTCTAGTCCTTGAAAATTATTTTTACCAACTTTTTAGGATAATAAGGAAATACAGGGTTAGTAATTAGTCATCTATTATAATCAAACTTGTAGTCACATTACGTATGTTTTAAAGGTCAAACAAAGATATTTTAAATAGATAGGTCATCTTCAAACACTTCAGAGATCTACAGAAGATGACATTTAAGATGTTTTAATAACCTAGTTTCTTCTTTTTTTATGACAGTGAGACATGTCTGCTCCTGGCAGCATCAATTTACTTCAGAGAAGATAAGGGACACTGAAAAAACTCCACACAGAGTTTTCTTTCTTTGTGGCAAAAAGTAAGCTGCTGGGTAAGAAAATGCCCTTGCCTTGACTGTGACAGTATGTTGTCATAATTGGACAAGCAAGGCACAAAAGAAAGTGACTTCCAAACATTGTCAAGACAAGGAGGGACAGCCCATCAGAATATCCTGTTTCACAGAAATGTCTGTCAGATATGGTAGGCCTGTGTAGACTGGAGATAGATGCCCCCGATATTGCAGAGGAATTTTGGGTGACTGTTCCAGGAAGTCAGCTGTTTCTGTCCTTTCTCAAATGTTTTAGAAGTCACTTGCCTGTACTTCCTGCTTACTCAGTTAATATTGTTTCCTTCTCGGGTCTCTGAGGGAGTTGAAGACTAGATGGTTTATAGTTTACCAGACACAGAAAGCAAGTTACGATAGAAAGTAAATTAGGTATAAGATTTTAGACTCACCAAGATAGGATAGATATGGAGTATTTTCTCTAATTTTGTCAAATGCAAATGAACTAGATATTGTTAAAGCATTGATTGCCTATATATATTATATATAGTCACCTTACTTATTGTATATAGAGTACAATTTCTTAAAATGGTTATAGCCTTTTCCCCTTTGAAATAAAATATGAAATAAAAAGGGGAAAAGGTGATGGTATTTCATTTTATTTTAGTAGATAAAACTTGCCTGAAGATAATAGCCACACTATTTTGCTGAAGAAAGTGGGTGGTAGTGGTGTACACCTTTAATCCCAGCACTAGAGAGGAATATAAGACAGGAAGAGACAACTCTCAGACACAGTCTCATTCTGAGATCCTTGGAGGCAGGATCACCATTTAGGACTACAGTAGAGGTAAGAGTCAGTGCCTTTTTTGACCTTCAGGTTGAACCCCAATTTATGTCTCTGGGTCTTTATTAATTGTGCTACATCTTATCTCTCCCCAACAAAATCATGGGGTCTTTTGCAAAAGATAATCAGATAAGGTCTCTGAAGAGAACTAGAAGTTAATGGGGCATCTCCCTCATTCTAATATTGGAGAAATGTCTCGAGTAAAAGCAGCTCCCCCTTTCTATCTATATATTAATATATCATTGGTGTTAATTCTATAATATTGATTGAATAGCAACAGAATAAATGATGTGTTGATGGCTAAGGATTCAAATTAGTAATTCTCTACTGAATTTTGCTCTTCTGAATAAGATTGATATAGAAACCATAAAATAGTTCTATGTATTTTTGAAATTGCTGCTAATAGAGTATTGACTCTTGAAAGAAAAGTAGATTCCAAGATGAGAATCTGAAATGGTGTCTTGCTATTTTTTGAATTGTTTTTTTCTTAGGAATACTGGCCTTCAGAAGGCTAAATAAGTGGTTCCCAAATCACTGATGAATAATTTATCTCTATTACATCTTCAAAAAAGATGCTGGATGGCATTACAATTCTGCTTCACCAAATAACTACAGAAAAACAGAACGGCAAAATAACTATAAGATCTCTGCAAAAAGTGGCCAGTTTTTAATGAGGTAGTACCTGCGTTTTGTTTTGTGAATAGGTAATATGTTTGGTTATGCATGTTTTATTCTTTATTATTCATATTTTTTGTTGTTTGAGGGTTTCATACGTGTATATAGTGTGTTTTGATTAAATCTACCCCATCCCCCTCCAACTTCTCCCATACCATCCCCATTTCCCCTCATTTTTGTGTATCTTTTTTTTTTGACCCCCTGACTCCACTTAGTCTTGGCAGTATGTGAATAGGTATAGGATCATCCACAGGAACATGGACAGTCTCAGGGGTTAAATCTCTGAAGAAATTTCAACAGTATTAACTGTCTCTCCTAGCGACCATCAGTTGCCAATAGATTCTTAGCAAGCAGTGGGACTTTGGGGGCTCGTCCCCTCTCTCTGCAGGGATTTTGGCTGTTCTGATTTTGTGAGGTCCTGTGCACATAGTCATAGCTGCTGTGAATTTGCATATATGTGATAGCCCTGTCATTTCTGAAACACTCTGTTTTGCCACAGTGCCATATGACCTCTGGCATTTACAGTCCTCCTCTCCCTTCTGTGATGGTGCCTAAGCCGAAGACAACTGTGCTAGAGATGTCTTAGGACTGAACACTCCAAGGGCTTATATTTTTCTTTTTGCACTTTAATCAGTTGTGAGTTTCTCTATTAATTACCATATACTGCAAGTAGAAGCTTCCCCGATGAGGATGCTAATAGGAGCAATAGTAGCACAAATGTTATGAAAATAAACTAATTTCTGATGGGATTTAAGACCCACTCCACAAGATGGAACTAGCGTTTGGTACTATTTACTGGTGAAGAGCTTGGTTCTGAGTGGGTCATAGGTACTCCGAGAGACCTACTACTGATCTGCTGGATGCATATAACCCTAGCTTCCCTCTACCTGCTTATCTTTATACCAGAGACTAGTGCAGCTCCTGACTTTTATACTATTCAGTTTGAAACCAGTATGAAAACCATCTACTGTCTATTTTGTGGGTCTCTGTATAAAATCTCTCCCTATGCACATTACCATAGAATAAAAAAAAAGCAAGTATCATTTTGCATGACTGATGGGAACCTGAACTTATCCTGGAGAAGACAGAGACAGTCAATCACAGATTTAAATAATGAGCTTCTCCCCTCTTTTAATTCAGCATAAACAACAAAAGTACTTACTTGTATTATTCTTATCACTTTGGCTACCATATTAGTTACCTGTCTTGTTGCTGTGACAAAATACCATGGCAGGAGAAGCTGAAGGGAGGAAGGGTTTATTCGGGCTACAGTCCAGTATGGAGGGGACGTCATGGCAGAGCATGCAGAGACCAGTCAAATCTGTTGTGCAGTCAGGACACAGACGGTAGGGCTGTGCTCAGCTTCCTTTCCCCTCTGTGTGCAGTCTGAGGCTTCAGAACACATTCAGACTTGGTTTCACACCACGGTTAACCTAAAATGACCTTTTACAGATGTCCCTAAAGGCTAATCTGACTTGTAAAACTTTCATAGAAATGACCACAGTGTTCTAGGTGATTCTAGAGTCTGTCAAGGTGACAATCAGTATGAGCAGAATTACCAAGTACGTCATTTAAAAAATTGGGCATTTAGTTTTTTGATAATTGTACAGTCTGTGAAATTAAACTCTAAATTAGTTGCATTATATACCTCTGAACTGATAACAAAATTCACATATTTAAATGTAAGTTTCTGACCTCTTTTAAGCCGTTTTATATATCATGGGTAATTCTGAAGGAAGGAAACATAAGAAAATGCATGAATAGAAATAAAAGGAAGAGGCAGGGTATCATATTTGTAATCCTAGCACTTGGGATGCTGAGGCAGGAGGATTGCAGTGGGTTTGGTGCCATCCTGGACTATACAGTAAGGATCAGACCATCCTTGACTTCCTAGTAAGCCTTTATCTCAAGCAAACAAAACAAAACCAACAATAAAGCCAAGAGATGGAAAAAGAAAGAGGGAGGAGAAATTGTGATTTATTTGAAGATCTCATTTAAAGGAGAATGTTCTGGGTTTGTTTGTTTGTTTTTGGGTGAGACCAAATAGAACACTGGTTTGGAACAACCTATCTCTTTGTTCTTTTTCTCTGCACCCCTTTCGTCCTCCAAGTGTTTTCTGACATTTGTCAGCAGATGTAAGCAGTCCATAGTTCCTACTAACTCATGCCAGTAAGTGCTGCTGACTGTGATGACGACTCTGTTCTCAGCTCCAATCTCCGTGATAGAGCTGGACCCAAAGACCAATGTGCTGTTTGTACAATTGTCCCCGCAACTCAAATGACCGAGGAAACCTTGGGTGGGGGAAAGAGGGAACAAACTGGCTGTTTTAGGAACTTCCAGGTCTTCCAGTGATGAAGAAGAGTTTTCTTCTCAGGGTCTAAGCCTGTAATTCTCTCTCTGTATTCACATCCCAGCCCAGGTATAACACACGGTATTGCCCACTGCCGTCTGCTCCATCTGCCTTCAGAAGTCAGCTTCAGTCATTACTCTTGTCCTGTAACCATTACTTTGTAGGCAACAAAAGGATTTTAGACATTCCCATTAAGAATGCTGTTTTCTTGCCTGTCTTTGCACTAATACAATCTTTTAAAAATTACTAGAATTGCTGAGTAACGAAAGGTTTTGCTTACTTAGTGTCTCAGCACATGAAATACAAACATTTACAAAGGCTTTAGTCATATTTAGTAAGTACTTCCTAGTCAATTCCTTTCCTTTTTGCTAAAGTATTGTTTTGAGTTAGGGTCTCACTATATAGCCTTGGCTGTCCTGGAACTATGCAACACAGACTGGCATTAAATTCACAGATCCACTTGCCTTTGCCTCCTGTGCGCTGTGACTAAAGTTATATGACTCCATGCGTAACCACAAAAGTGTGTAAGTGTGTTTGTGATAGTATTAAATTCATTTATAACAAATCTGTCTCTAGTTATCTTAACATTTGTAGAAGTAAATCAAATGAAGAAAATAATGCCCTTTGTAATTTCATCTGTGCTAGGCACAGCTTGTGGCCTGCTAGACTCCTTTACAGGCAGGTGGCTCAGCAAGAAGGGTAGAGAATACTTCATTCCTTTTAGACTTAATTGGTCCTATCTGTAACATGCCATCCAAGGGTTCCTCTCTTGTGTAAATATCCAAAGAGAAGATCAGTTTGTTACCTTAGGTTCATCGGTAGAAAGGACTGGAGCTGTGACATTGTACGTTTGATAACATTGGTTAGGACATCATCCCTAACCAGTCTGGGCTGTGATGCTCTCCTTGGTACACTGGCACCAGCTTATGCCCTGGTAATATCAGACTCACCTAGATGTCTGGAAACACCTCAGCTAAGGCCTGCAGATGTGCACAAACATGTACTCTGAGGCCCTGGTGGGCCTCCTTGACGGTGCCAGAATCCGTACATTGGTTGGTTTGGGGAGGATTTGCCCAGTACAGCTGGCCAAATTAGAACAGAAAAGTGATACAGAGTCTCAGACCACCTTTGAGGCTCCTGGATGGTTTGTTTGCTGTGTAGAGAGCAGACCTTCTGCTGGTCAAGCCACGAAAGTCCAGCTGGGTTTCTCATGGAGTGCCCGGTGTGCCTGTTTCTTTGATTCAGCACAAAGGCTGCTTCTGATTTCTGGGCATCGTTCCTCACCATCTGTTCCAGGGCTGCAGCTGCTATTGTTTTATTTTGTTCTAGGCTTATTACTATTGTTGATTCGTTACATAATGTTTTATTTATATTGACAAAGCTGTAATATCATGCTGTTGTTCTTTTGCATAGAAAGTAAATTAGTAGGATAGCATCCTGGAGAGGGATGCTCAGAGTCAGGGGAAGGGCCCAATGATGATTCAGCTTTACCTTTAAGAAGGGAAGTATGCATGTGCCTGGGGTGGCTGTGTCCAGGTTCACTGTGAGTCCCTTTAAAGCTAGGTGAGGCTGGGGACTTGAAGAGCATCTGGCAAATGTACGCAAGGGAAGCCCAGCATGCAGTTGATAGTGCACACACCCATCGGGCATGCCATACCATGTGACGAGTGAGCTGCTTTGAAACCCAGCCTGGTTACACTCTGCAAGTGACTGTTCAGTCAACATTTTAGTAAGACATAAGTAAATAAATAAAACGTTTCTTTCAGAATCGCCCTTAATACTTTAACAACCCCTTTCGTTAATGTAGCATTGATTTAAGAGTCAACTCCGAAGAGCTTATCTCGTGTTTCTGAAGACAATGGGAGAAGATATTTTGCCCCCACGTTGTCTTCGTTCTTGTCAATTCTCCCTTTGAGGTCTGGATTGTACTTATCATTTGGTCCCGGGTACACTGTGTCCACTCTACAACTCATGTAAAGGACGGACAGCATTTGAGGGGAAAGGCATTTGAGTGTTTACGTAATTTACAGGGAGTTTTTGCTAGAGAGTCACAGTCAAAATGGGAATTGAAATATCGATATGAAAATGGAGGTATATACTGGGGAGCTTCATTTTAGGATTTCCTCTTCTGGTGAAGACATTTGAATGCTGCTCTTGTAGCCAGGTGTCATCTAGGTTTGGACCGTGAGGACACAGTCAAAGCTGTGACAAAGTGTGAAAAGTCATATTTACACTTGCCAAGCCAACCACCAGTAGATGCTGTAATTAGACATAGGTGTGGGCTTGAGGTTAGGTGTATGGCTAGTTCTAATCACAAAACCCCTGAAGGTTGGTGGGAACATGGGGCCACTACAAGTAATGGAATCAAGTCACCATACCATATCTAGGTGGAGTCTGCTTTTAAACCATAACACCCACCACACTCCGAATTATCTCTTCGAGGACAAAATTGTCCTTTATTGGAATGAAATGGGCTTACATTTTGACTAAATTTAAGAGTCTTGGTAAGTGTGTCAATAATATGCCGGATGTGGAATGAGAAGTTTTGCATTAGTTATCTTTAATTCCCACAGTGAACTACAAAGCTAGAGCATGCCCTCTGTCCATCTCAGAAGGATGAGGCAAAGGTTCATATACACCGATATGTGGGCAGGCTCACCACCTAAGAACAGAATCTCACCGAGGTCTGAGGGCGAAGTCTGCCATCTTCTTGTTATTATCCTGGCTTATCCTTATGCCCTGCTTTACCAGCTGAGCCGGGAAGTTCCCATTTCTTTTCCAATATTCTAAAAGAAAAGACTCAAAAGATACAACAAAATGAGTACTTGCTAAGTCAGATAAATGTTTGGGTTTTAAGTTACACACAATGTGTTTGCTTCTCTCAAGACATGGGGTTTCAGCCAGCAGGATGAGGTCAGTAGGTATGATACCTGCTATCAAGCCTGACAATCTGAGTTCGATTCCCTAAAGCATGCAACTCAGCACAATGTGGTACACCCACTTCTCCAACAAAACAATCACTCAATCACTCAAAGAAAAAGAAAAGAAACAAAAGAAACAGGATCTGGGAGACCCAAGAATGTAAGTCAATGGTAGTATATGGTTAGCACTAGGGTTGCCCTTATCAAAGCCAAACAAAACACAAAGCCCAAGTGAGTGAAGGGAGAGATGGCTCAGCAGTTAAGAGTGCTTGCTGCTCTAATAGCGGACATAGTTTAGGTTCCCAGAACACAGGAAGGCTCACAACTATCTGTAACCCTAGTTCTGGGCATGCCAGCTCTCTCTTCTAGACTGCACGGGTACCAAGAACACATAAGATGTACATACATGCAAGCCACACATTCATGTGTATAAAATAAAAACTTCAGTTTTTGTAGAATGAGATGAAGAAAGCAGGGTACACCGTGGAGAAGGGGAATGTAGACTCACATAAATGAAGGAGATTTGATGTTGAACTGTAGTGTGCTTTATGGGGTGGTACCATGAGAACGTATTTCTCAGTGCATTCATCGATGGACTTCTGGCAGGGTCACACATTAGGATCCTGTCCTTGCCTCCGGGTACAGCGGGTGACATAGCTCGATGATTATAGCACACACAGAAAACAGAGGGAAAACATTAAATTAATACAAGACATGGATGTGACCCACTTCTATCTGGTACAGATCAAAAGTGAATGTGCCTTACGGGTGATGGACTTGAGTTAAGTGCACAGCTGGGGAGGGCAAAGCAGAGAGTATACACATGTTACTGGAACATTATCAGAATCTTCAAGGCTAGCACCCCAAGCCAGACTGCTGCCCAGAAAATGGGTGCGTTAGTCAATAAAGGAATATGGACAACAATGGCTGCATTGCTGGGTTATTGGTGAGTTTGCTATAGATAGTAGAAATTCCTGTTGTTATCATGCTTCCTCTCTCTCTCTCTCTCTCTCTCTCTCTCTCTCTCTCTCTCTCTCTCTCTCTCTTTCACACACACACACACAGAGTTTTTCCCATGGATCTGATCAAGTCCCCAGTGCATGGTCCCACCACAGAGGGCCCAACCTGTGCTGCTTTGGGGGCATCTTCCCCTGCTTCTTCGAGTTGCCTGCAGATATGGCCAGCAGAGAGAGGTTAGGAGCTAGTAAGGCAGGACAGCTGGGGATCGTTAGCGACAATCAAGGAGCAGCATTAAGAGGCAGCAGGGGTGAGGTCTTGGTTCTTGCATTGGCCTGCCTGAGGAAGCCATCTGGACAGAGGAAATTCGCCTTAAACCTTGGCAAGAGAACTTTGTTCTGTTTGAACTTTGTTTAAAGCCCCAGAGTGGGTGATCATTTTGTTTAAACTTTCCTTAAAACAAAGAGTGGGAGATCCCCCGCAATTAGCAACAGGAACCTTCTCTACTCTTAGCAGACCTGATAGGAAAAAATGCAAGGACTGCTCTGACATCCATTAACGTGCCTCAGCTAGCAGGACGGAGAGCAAGATGCAAAGGAGGGACATTGGGAAGTCTCAGTACAGTTGAGGTAATATAATAAAGGAATAATCACACCATTTATCATCTTTACTTAGAATTCTCATTTGGGGACTATCCCCATTGCCTACTGAGGGCTTCAGCTTGTTGCAACTTAATGGTAGCAATTTATTTTGCACCATAATTTCTTAAATTCACTGTTTGTCTTTACACACCAATTCACACAATGCTCACAAATAATGGGATTTATTAGTGTACATTAAAGGAAGCTTGGCTGTGAGGCAGAGCTCTAAATATAACTACTTTTCAACAGCTTTGTCCTTTGTAGTTCCAACAGCAGACTTCAGTCTCCTTCATGCTAACAACAGCTAATGAAGCGAACGTCCTTCTCGTGAAACTCAAAGGTTATTGTTAGAATTTTGTTTATATTACTATTTATCCATAACCCATTATTTATTTGCACACGAGAGTGTCTTGTAGATTTTAATTCTCTCAGCAAAAGAACCATCATTTTTTGTTTTTTTTTTAATCATATCTCTGTGCCTGTTTGAATTCATCTACAGGATAGGGCTTGTTGACCATAAACATTTTCTTCTAAAAAGAGGGACTCACTTAAGATCCTCACCTGAAATTTGAGCTGTTTTCCAAAGTCGTGTGTGATGCAATTCTGCCATTTTGCCCATCGAAGGAGCTAGGGAGCATATATGGGATGGAGGAGGTAAAATGAAGGGGTCTACTGGGAAGCCATCATTAGTGCTGCGTGAAGACTTTCCAGTGGGACTATCTGTGCTCATGTAACTAACGTCTCTCCCATACTCTGCGAGTATGCTCAATAAACTCATTAGTTCCCCAGGTTGAATTTTGGTTGCATCATACTTGGTCTGTGGTTGGGATCTTATAATAAGAAGGGGTCGACATTATTTATCTCTCCCAAGGGAAGAAATTCTCAAAATAGCGTATATGTGGGTGGAGTCCTCATGAGAAAATTCTTTGCAAAAAAACCCTAATGTGTGGCTTTTGGGATTTGGGGCAAGGCCATTCCCATTTTGAGTAGCACTTTCTACCATTGTCAGATGTCTGAGTCACACTGTAGATCTCATGGTCTCGTGCAATATCACTCTCTGGGTGTTTCTTAAGGCCGAGTGACACTGAGCCTGGTCCCTGGAAGTTACTCTGCAAGCAGTAATGGCCATTGGCCTCCCAGTACATGCTTCTTCTCAGTTTACACCACCTTTTCTTCCTGACTCTCGACACCTGCAGTCCTGTGCTGCTGCTTGAATAACCTCAGTTTTGTCCAGCATCTTTCCCTCCATGGCCCTTCATTTGCTCTGTGATGCCATTGCTTGTTTCAGCCCTTGCCTTCTTTATTCTGTCCATGGATGACTCTATGTTGGACCCAGAAGCGACCACCTTGTGAAACATAGGATCTAATGTTAACATCTACTTTTTAATAATTAAGAAACATGAGAAATATATGCATGGGTAAAGAAAGGAATGGATGAGCTACTCTCTTGTTTATAAGCGTTCCTAAGAGGCGAGGTTAAGGGATCCCAATGAAATGGGTTGCCGCTTCTGCTTAGTATAGCTGCTGACCTTGCGCAGAACTTGAACCAATGTTTAAAAATATTCACATGGTTATCTCATCACAAATTAAATACAAGAAGAGTGTGGGGGTGTGGACAGAGGTGAGAAGTGCATGAGTATGCCACAGAAGGGCTTGCGGGTCTCCTAAACAAGAATCATCTCTTCTGTAGAGGAAGGGGCTGTGCAGAGGAGTGTTTTCAGTGCGTCACGGAGCCCGGCAGGTGGGGATCCCCCATGCCTTCTCATCTAGTAACCTTCTGTGCAGAGAGAATTAGCTTGTACTTTCTCTCCAGCTCATCACTGGAGACATCTAGCAAACCAGGAAGCCGGCAGGTAGAAACTGGTTCACGAGGAAGGATACCAGAATATTCTACAAGGAGAAACATAAGAAAAAGTAATGTTAAAAACTAAAGACTGTGTGTGTGTGTGTGTGTGTAGTTTGAAAAGGTAGTTTGCAAAGATGTGGACTAGTTATCCTGGGTCAGGAGACAGGGTTACCTGTGATGGGAGTGTCATCAAGCTTGGAACACTTTGCGTTGTTATTACTCCTTCTCTCATCCCCATACCTGATCTGCTTTAGTCTTTACTTCCCCTTTAGTCCCAGAGGTATCACCAGGTAGGTCTTTAATGATAATCCATATTAATTTAATATACAAGTAACTTGCTGAAGAAATATCTAAAATCGTTTATATGCTAATTTCTCTATTTCAGATGGAAGTAAAGTTTAATTTTAAATGTATCTTTGGTGATAAAAGCAGGCAAATATAATTTATCAGTTATAGCATAGGACAAGTATAAACCTACATGTATATGCATGCAAATGTTTATTAGTTTGCTCAGTGTTCATAGGATGCTCAATAATTTAGCATCTGTATTTTGTTCAATGAAATCATTTTAAACACCAACAGAAATGTATGCATAAAGATGTTCAATATATCATTGTTTATAATAGCAAAAACAAAACACCAAAAACCCCCAACCAGATTAGCCTAAATGTCTAGCTCAAGAGAATTAAGGAAATGGTAGTAAAGCCTTTCAATAAACAAAAACAACCAAACAACAAACAAACAAACAAAAAGTAATGGCAACTGTCCAGTCGCCTAAGGGTTTATTGATGCTGATGATGTAAACTATAAAAGCAGTACACAGTGTTGTATGCTGGTTAACTTTTACTACTTTGGCTTAATTTGATTATAAGAAATAATAGATTTAAAAATCATAGCAGATATTTTGACATTGGTCCATTTACTGGTCTTTCTTGCCCTTTAGTTAATTTTTGTTGTTCTGGGAACCAAACCCAGGGCTGTGTACAACCTGAGGCAACACTCTACCACTGAATTCTCTACTAATAGGAACAAGTTATGACTTTTTTACCCCAACCTTGCCTGGGTCACAAAAAAATTCCAAAAATTTCAGTAAATATAAATAATGCAAAATTATTACTTGAAACAGAGGCATTATTATCATATGGTTCTTGCTAGAATTTCAGAATGAATGTTCATTACAAGATTTTCCTTGGAATCAATACTTAATAAACGGAGTTAGAAGGAACCAATGGGTAGCTAGTTACGAGGGAGTCTGGTTTGCCCGCAGTCTTCATCAAAGAGAGTTAGGTAATGGGCTGTGTCATAATGCCTTGCAGTGGAAGCAGGGTGATTCATCTCTTGGTTAGTTACTTGGTAGAGTTAAGTGGCACCGAACTTGGTCATTATGGCCCGGTTTAAGATCGTCCTTTTCCTGTGCTTGTGTAGCAGTAGCCGGATGATTTTAAATTAGTGACTGCCTCCTTCAGGATGGTGCAGCTCTAATTAAAGGGCTGGGCTACAGCACGTATTTAGCTTGATGCAATATTCTTTTCTCTGAAGATGTTGGGTCAAACACAGAATTCAGCTCATGTGTGGACATGATTGTGGTCTCTGCCATCCACTGTACGCACATTTCAAAACCGCCTGTGCTGTGCCACGGTGGGGGGCTCTTTCCAAAACTGCCCATGGTGAGCCACCACAGGGCCATCTTTCCAACACTGCCCCTGTGGTGTGCCACCATAGAGGGCTCTTTATGAAACCACCTGTGGTGTGCCATGACAGGGGCCTCTTTCCAAAAGGTAAAGTCTGCAGCAAGGAAATGGATTTAGATCCATAAGCACTGGCTTACAACTTTGCTTCTCTTCATGTCTAGGTGGAATATAGTTTCCTTCACCAGCGTACCCCCATATTTGTTTCTCTTAATTTTGGCCAGTGGAAAATTCTCCCTGCTCTCAGTAGAATGAATAAAATCTAAGAGCAGTCAGTGTGAGTGAGATGACTGCATCTGAGCTAAATAATAATAATAATAATAATAATAATAATAATAATAATAAATGAGAGATAAGAACAAAGGTAACAAAAGGTAAAACAAAAACCCATCCATCCCTACCTCCTATGGAATCCCTGTACTGTGTCTTGCGGCTCTCAGAGAGTGTTCAGCTATTTTGAAAAAGTAAATTCAGGGATGCCTGCTCAGTTATTCAGAGCATCTTACGGAATCACTGTGGCCACCATTTGAACGAGGTGTTATATTTATCCTCGTTCATAGATGAGAAAAAGGAAGTGCAGAGTAGCCAAAGTATTGGTTGTTTTATACCCTACCAGTCAAGCCATTGATTTAAGAACCATCCCCAAAGGATTGAGCCTTGTGAAGAGTCATCTGAGGGCCACAGGACTTCATAAACATTTTGATTTCCAAACTGCCTCCGCTTATCCTATGTCATCAAATGATTGATGCCCCCACAGTCTTCAGAGTGGACTTTCCCATGGAGTCTTCAACAATGTAGATGGTTCTAGTGAAATCTGAACCAGAAAGGCTTATGTACCTTTATCTCCCAACTACTTAAGCTAAGTCAAACATTGACTAAGGAAGAAGGGTCCAGTTTGGCTGGGGCAGTAATTCCTGCTGATGTGTGGCCTCTATGTTCCCAGAAACACTGGGAAGATGGAAGCCGTGGTCACCATCAGCCATATTAGTGCTGCCTCTAGTGACTGGGGCCTAAATCTTTTTCATGTGACCCGGAAGCATGTTGACTGTATTATATTTTCATAAAGGTCTCTAGTTCCAGTGGATATATAATCTTGGGTCTTCTTACTAAGATTAAAGGGTAGAAGAGAACACAAGGACACTTTGTAGTCAAAACCACCCATGTTCAGTAACAGTGAAGTTTTGGAACCAAAATATAAGCATTACAGAAATGATGAGCAACACAAACCCATCAGTTATCAAGACAACACAGCTTCCAATCTGAAGCAAAATTTAAAAGAATCAGTTGGAAAGGGAATAGTTTTATGACTCTTGGATATTATGAGTTTTAACAAAAACTGAAGTTTCTCTCATTCAAGAAAAGGTGCACAACCACCATAGATGATTTACATATGGCCTTGTCTAAAGATTCTACAATAAGAATTTAGTTACCTTTGATGGGAGTCAAAAAAAATCCAGAAAATGGTCCGGCTTATTTCATGCTTTGTGTTACATCTTAAAATTTCCTTGCAGATTCCTGGTCTCATAATTTAATTAGAAAAGCATGCTGTATATTGTAGACCATCTGGAAATCCACTGGTGTTCCCTTTCTTCTCCTTCCTGGATGCGAGAGAGAATCTGATTCTGAGCCATTTCTAGCCAGTGGTTCCTGAGTAGAAGTGATGAGTGACGAGCCAGTTATAGGTGAGAGGCTATTTGGTGGTAGAGAAACATATACTCTGATGGAGGAAGGACATTGGTTAATTATAATAAAGAAACTGCCTCGGCCCTCATAGGACAGAAAATTAGGTAGGCGGAGTAGACAGAAGAGAATGCTGGGAAAAAGAAGCTTAGTGAAGAGTCGCCATGATTCTCCCACTCCAGAGAGACGCAGGTTAAGATCCTCCCTGGTAAGCCAGCTCGTGGGCTACACAGAATATTAGAAATGGGTTAGAACAATATGTAAGAGCTAGCCAATAAGAAGCTGGAACTAGCCGGGCCAGGCAGTGTTTGAAAGAATACAGTTTCCGTGTAATTATTTCTGGGCATAAGCTAGCCATGCGGGCGGCCGGGGACGCAGCCTTGCCGCTCCTATTTCAACAATACTCCTTGCCAAGGGCACCTGGAAACTATGGGTTAAAATAGTGGTGCCATCAATGGAAGTAAGCTGGTTCCTGGTCATAGGTGGAAAGGGAGCCTCCTTGGACAGCTGTGGGGCTCAACACAAACACTGCAATGAGAAACAACCATTGTCTTGAGAATCCTGTGGTATTTGGGATGAGTGTCTCTTGATTCCTGCTCTTCTACAGGGAGGTATCATATTTAACAGTTCTCTAATATTCTGTCTTATGTTTTGGAATAATTGTACCTTTTCCCAAGCATAATGGAAACAAAGAGAAATGCTGGAAATAAGGATTCTCTGGAATTTGGAGCTGAATTATAGATCCACACCAGGTTGCCAAGGCCTTATTTTGTCAAAATGACCTTAATAATGTGTCTTTGTCACAAGTGACTTGTGCTTTGGATTCTGGATCCTGCAAACAAAGGGTTAAGAACTCCTTTGCCTCAATCAAGTCCATCCAAGCCAAAAGTGAGTGACTTTTTAAATAATTTCCCCTATTACCTTTGTAAGTCAGTATGTTTGTTTGTTTGTTTGTTTATTTATTTATTTAAGATTTCTGTCTCTTTCCCACCGCCGCCTCCCCTTTCCCTCCCCCTCCC
>NW_026068103.1:452556-467388 GCF_014885135.2 Alexandromys fortis
TTTTCTATTTCCATCCATTTGCCTGCAAACTTCAAGAAGTCCTTGTTTTTTACTGCTGAGTAGTACTCTAATATGTATATATTCCATACTTTCTTCATCCATTCTTCAATTGAAGGGCATCTAGGTTGTTTCCAGGTTCTGGCTATTACAAACAATGCTGCTATGAACATAGTAGAGCATATACTTTTGTTGTATGACAAGGCCTCTCTTGGGTATATTCCCAAGAGTGGTATTGCTGGGTCCATAGATAGGTTGATCCCGAATTTCCTGAGTCAGGATTCCGAATTTCCTGTAAGTCAGTATGTTTAGCTTACTATTCGGTAGCAATTTGAAAGTAAAATAAGTATAAAACCAAGCTGTATGATACTTTACTCCCCTCATCCCCCAGCTAGTAGTTCTGACTTCTTGTCTGTCTTTCCTCAGTTCCTTAAAGGATGTAAGTTCAGTTTATCAGGCAGTGATGATAGGACTGTCAAACTTATGGGGTTCCCTGAATAAAGAATTCTTCAGAATAATTTCAAATGGAATGCACCAGATCTTAATTAGGATGTTGTTTGCTCCAAGGATTAGAGATCATGGCAAAAGGAAAAGCAAGGTAACAATACACCTAGCAATGCAGAACACAGCAGGCGATGTTCCTCCACAATGAATGGGTGATGTCCCTACATCCAGCAATCCAGAACACAGCAGGTGATGTGCCTGTACCCAACAATGCAGAACACAGCAGGTGATATCCCTGCACCCAGCAATGCAGAACACAGCAGGTGATATCCCTGCACCCAGCAATGCAGAACACAGCAGGTGATGTGCCTGTACCCAACAATGCAGGGAACAATAAATGGGTGATGTCCCTGTGGTATGGGAGGTCTTTCTGTATATGTGCTGCTTTTATTGGTTAATGAATAAAGAAACTGCCTTGGCATGCGATAGGGCAGAATAGAGCTAGGTGGGGAAAACTAAACTGAATGCCGGGAGAAAGAAGGCAGAGTCAGAGAAGCCATGTAGCTGCCACCACAGACAGACTCGATGAAACCTTGCCAGCAATCCACAGCCATGTGACAATACACAGATTAATAGAAATGGGTTAACCAAAGATTTAAGAGCTAGCTAGCAACACGCTTAAGCTATTGGCCAAAGAGTATTGCAAATAATAACGTTTCTGTGTGATTATTTCGGGGCTGACCATCCAGGAACAACAAGTGACTTCCACCAACATCCCTATACCCAGCAATGCAGAACACAATGGGTGATGCTCCTGCACCCATAAAATGAAAAACACAGCAGGACCAGAACCCCAACTTGCCATTTATAAGGAGGTATTATCCAAAAGATACTCATGTTGAGTTTCTGTTCCTGTCAACTTTCAAAGACTTTCATTAATTCATTTTTATCAATTATTTCCCTTCTTTCTCATACCGACTAGCCTGTGGATTGTGAATTCAAGTTTGGTACCTTTGAGGTGTTTAGGGTAAACCAAAGGCTTATGTTGTATAAACCAAGGCATCAAAAGGACAAGGAACCTCTGGTGTAGAGGCTGGCAGGCTTGGGCATTCCTCCTTGCTGTGAGACAAGCTCTTTTCTCCCCATGTGGTGGGTAAGGATTGGTCTCCATATAGTTAAAAAAGTTCTTTCTTCATCTTTAGTAGCAATATATGAGTGAAATTTGTTTTTAGAACATAGTGTAATGCTGGCTGATTTATTTATATTTTAAACTCATTATTTCCTTACATGTAATTCTAATTATCCTCAATAAATACTTTCTCTTATGATTTTTGTCTTTTTTTTTTTTTTTTTTTACTGTTTTGTTTTGTTATGGCATCTGTGGCCCAACTTCTCTCATCCTCACAGTGTAATTTCCTCTTTTGTCTCCTAAGTAAATGTGACTACTGTCCTTTGCATTCTTCCTCAGTCCATTACTGAAAATGCTCCTGCATATTGAGAAGGGCATGGAGCCCAGATGCTCTTTCTCCTGTATTCTTATCACATCTACTGCTGGTCAGAATGCTTTACTCAAGGCTTGGATAACATCCCTAGGTGTGCATGTTTTGAGTTCTTCAAGCAGTGATGAGTCCTGAGCATCAGGCTTTCTCTTTCCTGCATTCCTAACTTCCATTGTCAAGCACATTATCATTAACTCATGTCTCAAACAGATCCTGGTTTGTGGGCTCTTCTTTGCTTGTTTTCGCTTACTAGAATAGTAGCTCATTCCACCCTTCCTCTCTCCCTGGTCTGAGTCATCTTATCTAACTGCCCATATATTCTTATCTGTAAACGCTGTTGTTGCATTCCCCTAGACTGCTTACAACCATTGAAAGTCTCCTCTTTCCCATCTTAAAAATCAAATTGTCTTTCAACTTCCTCTTCAAAAATCCTCCGTTGCAAAGAGTGCAAACAGGGCCATGAATGTCCGCTAATGTTAGTGGGTATGTGTGGGTTGATTTCCTGCCCAGGCCTTACTTCTGACGACTGACCATGAGGTGGCTTCCCTAAGATGTAAACGGAAAGGCTCTGGGAGGTCTGCCAGTATGCATCTTGTCTCCTGACTGACTGTTGGTGGTCTCCAGGAACCCAGACAGAACTTGGCTCACTTATTGCTCCTTGCAGAGCTCTGCAGATTGGAAGCAGCTAATTGCCTGTAGTGTGTGTGCACAGGCTTCTTTCTAGGGCAGGCTCTCCAAACTCACCGGGGAATCTCATGCCAGTTAAAACTTTACAAACATGTGCTTTCATTGTATACACTTATTATGGATAAAATACATCAGAATATGATGTATTTGATAAAGTACATATAACGTAACTTTTAAAAATATGAGCTAAGGTTATACTGAAAGATGTTTTAAGCACCTTTTTAAAACTACATGTTACAAATAACCTTTTTCTTTCACTGAGATGAATATTACTGATAATATTTTTTAATATGGTCAGATGATTTAATTTATCAGTTACAGGAGATTATCATACTTTTATATTATAATACAAGTGATGAGTTCTTACCTATAGTGTGTTCATTTTGACGTTTCTTGCTCTTTGTTAATTTTGTATCATTAGTATACTTTTTAATTCCACTGTTTCTCTACCCCTATTCCAAGAAAATATTTTGGATTGCCTGACGTTTGGGGAAGGCTAGTTTAGTTAAAAATGAGATGAGTTTTAAGCCCCCCAAAAAGTCATGTGCCCGTGAGATGTAGTATATGGCAAGTGCCTAGAGTCACTGCTTACTGGGTGACCCTTTCTCTAGGATCCTCTTCTGAGTTATCACCAAGGACCCAGACCCCTGACTTGCAGACAGGATGCAGAGGCCAGCGACAACGTGCATAGCAAATACTGGTAAAGCTGAACTGATAAAGACTTCTTCTCATGCCCGTGCCTTTGTTAGGTTTGATGTTCTAATACTTTCTTTCTGGACCTCAGGGGTGCATTTTCTGCACTTTGAAGACCATGGACCTTACAACTGTTTCCTTATATGTTCTATGTTTGACGTATTTTTAGGACAATCCATCCTTGTGTCCAGCTCCCTTTTAGTGGTCTCCTTGGTGACAGTCCTTAGGTATAGGTGTTCTTGAGAAAATGTTGGCAATAGTTTTCTTTAAGCCAGCTGTCTTTTTCTGAATACACTGTCCTGTCCTCAGAAGCACAGAGACAAAATTTAATTGTATGTAAGTGATCATTTTGTTCTCAGCTTACGGGTTTGACTTAGAAAATGAGTGTGTGTTCAAGGTTATGCTTGATGCTTTTTGGAGCCCATATTACACCATACCATCTTCAAACCTGATGAGGCCTTATTGAAGTTCAGAGGTCTTACAAGGATGGTCAGTGAAATACAGTCAATAATCAGAACAGGAATCTGAATATGGGCCTTTTAAAGAACAAAGTCTCTCTGTGTTGTCTTGTACCAGGATATATGGATAAGAAGCACTTACCCAGGGTCTGGCATGTAAGTAAGACTTTCAGGTCAGGAATTGTTTCAGGGAAATCTGCTTGTTCATCTACCAACCCACCCCCCAAACATCATTCATCCACCCATCCACCCACCCATCTTCCAATCATTATCTATCCACCCACCACCAATCTGTCCATTCAATATCCATCCATCCATCCATCCATCCATCCATCCACCCACTCAACATCTATCTATCTATCCACTCACCCAACATCATCCATACATCCACCTTCCCACTCATCCATCTATCCACCTACCTACTCATCCATCCATGGTGTATTCAACATCCATCCATTCATCTATCTGTCCACCCACCCAACATCCATCCATCCACTCACCCACCCACTCATCCATCCATCATCCTAAATGTCTTACCATTATGACCAAGGCGTTGGGGTAGACACTGAGGCTATCACAGTTAGAAAGCACACGGGAGTCTGTGATGAAGATGCTGAGAATAAGAAAGTAAAGCTCCCACTTGGATAGGAAGTTCTGAAGTCACAGGAAAAGCTGTGCAATGGTGCAGATGGGCTTGGGAGGTCAGAGCTCAGAATAGTAAGTTACTCAGTTGGAGTGCATTATTTAAGGTACAATTTGTGGATACTTTAGAGTTTCATCCCAATGTCTTCCTACTTACATGGTACCCAGGCAGCTCAGAGCATCTGAATGTGAGGCCTTGGATGTTCCTTAAACTCTATGACCCCTTTCCCATCCCTTACAATAACATATGCTCAATAAGTATTTGTTGAATAAATGAGCAGTGTTTGTATTTTAAAGATAGAGAGTCGGATTATATTTTGTATTATCCTTTGTGAATAGGTTATGTCACAGACATAATTCTGTAAAATGTGTTTTTTCTTTTCCTTTTTATTTAAAAATTTTTTTTGAGGTGGAATTGCTCTGTGTAACCCTTACTGTCATAGAGCTCACTGAGTAGACCAGGCTAGCCTCAAACTCACAGGGATCCACCTACCTCTTCTCCCTGAGTGCTGGGATTAAAGATGTGCACTATCATTCCTGAGTCTCTTTTTCATTTTAAGTTGAATAAGAGAGTGTATTTTTTGTGTCTAAGTGGTTTCAGCCATGGTAGATAGGTCCCTGAAGATAGATGCACTGGGCTGGGAACAGCTGAGAAACATACCCACACTCTCAGACTCGGTTGGTTGAACAAATCCCTCTTGTGTGTTTTGAAGTACTCAATTTTTTTTTTTTTTTTTTTTTTTTTTTTTTTTTTTTTTTTTTTTTTTTTTTTGGTTTTTCGAGACAGGGTTTCTCTCTGGCTTTGGAGTCTGTCCTGGAACTAGTTCTGTAGACCAGGCTGGTCTCGAACTCACAGAGATCCGCCTGCCTCTGCCTCCCGAGTGCTGGGATTAAAGGCGTGCGCCACCACTGCCCGGCCTCAATTATTTTCTTTTAAGCATTGGTGAACAATATGGCAACTTCATTGTGTTAGGTTTTTTTTTTTTCATTCATTTCTTTTAAAAATGCATGTGTGTTTTTAGGGAAATGCAAGTCATAAGTTTTTGATTCATGGGCACTGAGCTCACCACGATGTGGTTTTGAACAGTCTTTGATATCCATGAAGCCTTTTTACTACTGTGTCTCTGTTTCTCTGCTGCCCCAGCTTCTCTCCTGCCTTAGCAACAGGAAGTTGCACTGGGCAAGGGTAGATACATACAATCATGCCCTGAAAGACTTAAGTTGAACCAGAACTCCAGTGTTTGAGCAGGCTTTTAACTTGAAAAATGTCGCCTCACCGCAATGCCTTTCCTCTTACCAGCTGGCGCCCAGCAACCCAGAGAAGCCGAAGGGGCAATGTACTGGCCCTGTCCTGGAAGCTCTGGCTCACTGTGTGGAGAGTTCCTGGAAACTCTCTTTTAAGGAAGTGAATGTGTGTGGCTTCTGAGAGCTGTTAGCTCCAGACAGGACAAGCAAACAACAGTTTTTCTTTCTGAAATGTTATTATTTTTTTCAAGTGGCGGCCAATGGTAGCATGATAAATGTATACAGGCCTGAACATTTACAGGATTTAAAATGTTTGAAGCAACTCAAGCAATATACACTCTCCCATCATTAACTGGGCAGAATTTTTAGTCTACAAGATGAGCATACAGGATTGCCTATCTACACATAAATTTCATGGTTCCTGAACATGCATGTGAAAACTGTTTTGAAATGTATTAGCATGTAGTTAATACAGAAGTTACAGTCTTTAGTATTTCTCAATAACTTGTCTTCCCAAACCAAACCAAAATAAAGCAACAAATATGAAAAACCAAATATATCTCAAAGTGAAGTGTTCTGAATCTCAAGTTCCAGTTGTATATCACACAGAGCTAATGAAAATCTCACATGTCTTGCTTGGTCCCAGATAATATGCACGTAGGCCTCAGAATAATCTGTCGACCTTGGTAAACATGCATCTACCCCATTTTCTGTAACAAATTAGTCTGAATGCTGAGCTGGCAAACAGCTGCCATGGGTTGCATGAGAAAAATAACTCAAGAAATGAGAAACTGTTATTGGTTCCTTAAATCCTGGAGGTCAGGACTATGAGAAGACGGGAAACAAAGTCTTTTGGCTTTGGGGTGTTGCCAGGAGGCCTCATCAGTCTCAGCTGTGGATAAAGGCCTCGTCGAACCCCAGGGTTTTTCTGTGTTCCTATGTAAGTGGTCATGGACAGACTAAAAAATGAAACAAAACAAAAAACAAAACAACAACAACAATAAAAACACCGAGAAACATCAGAAGATGATATTGTCTGAGAATTGTCTACCTTACCTAGAATTTTGAGGATATTTTCTTCTTCATTTCCTGTAGTAAACTAGTTTTCCCTGAACTACTTTCCGTTAGTTTTTAAGGGACAGCGTTTTGGACCCTGGACAGAAAGGGCCCACAGGAAAATGAAAGGAGGAGGCCATGTTTTAACCTGCTTCTGCCACAGGGAGTGTACGTGCTTTTAAGTAAGAGCTATTTTCGAATGGACATTCAGGATACAGCGTGGCTGATTCACTCAAAGGGGCAGATATCACAAGCTCAAGATGCTACAAGATGTCAGGTTGCCAAGTCTTTCTCAAACAGTGCCATATCTGTTGCACACTAGCGTACTCGAAACCCGATAGGTTTGCACAAAGTTGCCTTGTTCTCTTTATTTCAGTTGAGATTATTATTTTTTTGTTTTAAAGTTGAAGATGGGCCAAATATCATAGCGTGCAATCTTATAGAGACCTCAAAGGTGTGTTTTCACCTGTGCTCAGGAAAGATATTTTTCTTGCCTTTCCCTCTGTTATTTCTAGGTGAAACCAAAATACTTCTATTCCTTTGGCCTAGTGATAAAGTCTCTAGCATCAAGTCAAGTTCATCGAGAGAGAAGTCATCAATTTTACTTGCCTTGTGTCTATGTATCCCTCTTGCCTTTGGTTCTCAATAGCTTGAACTGAAATGTAGTGAGTGTGTCAATAGCTGTGACCCTTTAGGAAAGGCAGGCTGGGTACTTGGGAAGCTTAGTAGTTAAACACATTTATTACAAGATCTGTGTGAAAATGACTGGAGATCACTGGCTTTTTAAATTTATTTTTTAAGAGTTTATATTTTCAGAAATCATGAGTGTTTTCATAAATGGAATTTCCAGCTAGAAAATGCCTCCTCGTCAGTCTCTTTCCTTTTCCTTCCCTACCCTGTTGTGTCGGGACAAATCTCTACAGCGTGGACTATGGAAAGAGAAGCTTCCTTCTAAGGCACAGCCGATGGTGGTCAGTTTTCTCCTATATGGAGCAGCAGTGATTCATACATTCCTCCACTGTCACAGTGTCAGCATCTGCTAATCATAGCCTGTGATCACAGGATCTGTGCACATAAACAGTTTCCAGGAGGTGCCGACCAGCGCAGGGCCCACTCAGGAACAAACAGCGGCTATTCTGTAATTCATTATACCCTCTTTCCCATTGTTCGACATGTGCGTGAAACACTAGCTTTCCTCCCAGTGTTGGAACACCTTGGTAAACTAACTTCTCTCATTGTCTTTGGTTCTTAACACTTTAAATACAAAGTTCAGTAGATTTGATTCTTGAAGAAGGAGGAGACAATGATGATGTTGAAATGAATATTCTTGTTTCTTGTGAGCACATTTGGGAGGTCCTGGGAGTGAGGCCATCTAATATCAATGTTAAGTAAACTCCATACATTGGTGTTCAAGTTCGTGTACTTTTTTGGTACAGTAGTAAGTTATGTGACTTAACTCCTGCTTGCCATCAGATAGGTGCTTATCTTAGGTTAGCTCTATAATTTCTAGTAACTAACATAGTGTCTATATTTAACCAAAATATGGTCATTGAACACGTGCTATGCTATCCATTGTGAAGGGTCTTGGAGACTTAGCTATAGATGGAACATGTTTGCTCCCATGAGAATAGAGTCGAAAGCAACATTTACAATTTGAATCCAGCTATACAGAATCTATAGTTTTCTGATGGATTATTTCTCTAAGGGGTGGGAGATTTTATGTTTTCTTTATAATATATCCCTCATGTGTTTGAGCTATCCATCGTTAGTGATTATAAAACAAGGAGGTGGTATCTGTTGGTGGTTCTATTACAAGTGTTATGTCACAGGTGGTGCTTCGCTTCTGGCTTGTGTTTCCAAATTACCATCTATCAACTCAATACAGATTTGGTCTCCCCAAAAATTTTGCATACGGATTAGTAGTACTATTTATTTTTGTAAATGAAGACACAGGCTCAGCAATTTATTTAATATACCAGAATAAATGCATTCAGTTGCTAGGTAGGATTGGGGTCTGGTCCTTTGGTATAACTCCTTTCTCCTTTTTGTGATAGTTAGTGGGAATAGCAGTCAAGCATCGTGACAGTGAATATGCATTAGTTGAGGATCATTTGAGGATATTGATGTGGTTTGTAACTGTGTTTTCTGCATTCATGTTCACTAATCAGCCTCTGACATGGTATGTAAGAGGAGCACCACAGAAAGACATCATTAGGATGTGTGCCTTCTTCACTCTCCAGAAATTCAAATATTAGCTATCTTATCTATATTAACTATATAATTACCATAAGCAGGTAATCCAGAAGAACATATAAAAATACACAACATGTTGATGCACTAGTAATCGGCAAAATGCAGTTTAAAATAAGAAAGTAGTACACAACCCAATAGCAACAATTAAAATTCTATAGCTATCCTAATGAAATGTGTCTCATAGTTGGCTAGGGGATGTTTATATTAGGACAGGTCCTTAGTGATTTCACATATGTGAAAGGCAATGCTAGAGCGATAGCGGAAAAAAACAGAAATAACATGCTACAAGGGATACACTATTTATATTGTTTTTGCTTGATAAGAGTTAATAGTCACTCAAAGTCATGATAAGGTAACGGACTTAGAACAGAGGCAACTGAAAATGCAAAATTAAGATGTGTACAAATCTGCCATGTGATCAAGGTAAGAGACAGCAGATG
The DNA here is from genome assembly GCF_014885135.2 of Alexandromys fortis. Classification (NCBI taxonomy): domain Eukaryota; kingdom Metazoa; phylum Chordata; class Mammalia; order Rodentia; family Cricetidae; genus Alexandromys; species Alexandromys fortis. Next base: position 461,971 of record NW_026068103.1, read on the forward strand.
CACTGTGGGTGGGTTAGGGGAAACTCAACCTCAGAACAGAGGTTGAGATCATGGGACTTCATGTTATTTTGCTATTTTCCAATAGGTCAGTGATGTTATTTATGTTGCCTTTATTCAAATCATCAATAAAAATATAGCTAATTGAGTTGTCCTCCACAGCTGTGTTGAAGCTTGATGGTGAGTTTGGGAGTGGGTGGGAGGGAAGGAGTAGGTGGACTTGTAGCCAGCAAACAGACCGTGCCACTAGCGAGCCATCGCAAGCCCCCCATGCAGCCACCCACCAGGAGGGACGGCCACCAAGGGGAGAGTATTGGGTTAAAACCTTTGAGACCTGTTGGTTAGCAGAAATACTACCATAGTTTATCTTTATTAATCGGAAATAGAGAATATTTGTCTTGCTTCCCTGTTGTGGTGTCAGTAAACTTGAGAAAGAGCACATATAAACACCCGGTGCTCTCATATGCTATTCACAGTTGGCCAGTAGTATTTGACTTAAAAGTCTTATTTATTTTGTCATTTTTAAGGCGCTGTGGATTGAACTTAGGGCTTTGCCAATGCTGGCTTATTTGAATCTTGGTTTCCTTATGTTAACAACACTAACCATGGTTTCAGTCCTGCCTACTGTACAGGATTATAGTTAGAATGAAATGAAATAATGCATGTAAATGACCTAACTGTTACAGAAATGAAAATTGCTATTTTTGACTTCGCACCTGTTTCCCAAGATATTGCGGATTTCCCAGTGATGCTGAGGACTAACTTTACAAAATGGTGCCCATTTCAAGCCTCTGGGTCTTGCCGGGTGTTGGCGGCATATGCTGTTAATCCCAGCACTTGGGAGGCAGAGACAGGCTATGAGTTCGAGACCAACCTGGTCTACAGAGTTAGTTCTAGGACAGCCAGGCCTATACAAAGACCCTGTCTCGAAAAACTAAAAACAGAGCAACAAAACAAAAAGCAAGCCTCTGAGTCTGTCCTCTGCTTTTTCTGTGGCAGAGAAAGACAATTTCTAAAGTTTTTTCTTTGGTTCCCTGCTGGGCCAGGTGAAGGCCTGTTTGTCAATGAAGCAATTTATTGAAGCGGATGCATTCTGAGCCATGAAAAGAGTGTTCAGTATGAAGCTGTTCCTGTATGAAGAACCCATCAGAGGACAAAGGTGGATTTGCACAGGCTGGTGAAGGAGCACGGTACAACTGCGGGCAACTTCTGGAAGTAAAGAGCAGCAACTGCCAGTACATTTGAAGGAAGCACGGAGAAGGCTTGCATCCAAGACACGATAAGACACTACTGAATCAGAAATCTGAAATACTCAGTAGGTAGAAAAAAAAATCAGTTTTAAATAAATACCCTTCATATGAATCACTTCCTGCCAATTTCTCTCCATGCAAAAAAATCTGATCTAGGACAGAAACCTCTCAAAAGTCATGTGACTCTCTGTGCAGTGGGGTGGGAATAACGTATGGGAAGGGGTCCAGAGTGATCTCCCAAGGCTCTGTCATTGTGCGCTGTTGTCGTCAAGCTGAAGTTCCCTGACAGGAGTCATGCCTGCAGGAAAAACATACGAAAAGGCCATTGCTTAGCAGGTTAGAGTTTGTTTGTGGACTCGGCACAGAGAAAACAGCAATTGGCAAGCAACCATTTGGATTCATTGCTCTTGTAGGATGGTGTGGAATCTCTTCAGGGTTGCCTAAAGTGAGGAGAATGGAGGCAAGACTCTTGCCATTGCTGTAGAAGTGAAAACCACATCCACGAATGCTTTTTTCACAAGAGAGTACAGTGTGGCGTCATATCTCAAATCTTAGCACCTGCTGAAGTCGACCTCATTGTCTTCAAGAGCAGGCCCTCATCAAGTATGATGTCCATTTCCATTAGAAAGCTCGTTGACACTCCAGTTTCATAACATAACAACAACAACATCAAAAACAGTTTTCTGAGATGCTGTTTAAAAAAATCAAACCTAGTCACAGAGAATAATGAACAACAACAACAAAATTTTAAATTGAGAGTTTGGGTGTGAGAAGAGCCGAAAAAAGTAGAACTAAAATCCAAATCATTTTTTTCATGATAAAAATTTATTTTGAGAATTTCATACATGAGAATTTACCTGATTTCTACTTTACCCCGTTCTGACTCTTCCATGTCCTTTCAATTAGTCAGCTGTTTGTTGCCACCAAGATATGGGTGCCAATATTGCTCACTGAGCCAGTCAGTACTGTGGCTTGCTGGCTTTATTGGTAGGAAGAACTGCTGGTGGCTTTTCTCTCTTGGCATCCTGCACAGCACCTTTCAATACTATGAACTAGTCCTCAGGGAGAAGGCTTCCAGATCGGTTCCAGCTAATTCCTCTAAGTTCTATGTCTCAAGTATGTAGGGGTCAGTGTTTTACCTTCAACTCCCAGGAGGTTGGACAGAAGCAGTAGCTTATATTGCTTTGGGAGTCTCTTAGGAATCCCATGATAAACAACTGGAAGGGAGGTTTCTCTTGCTTGACACTGTGGGTTTTTTTTTTTTTTTTTTTTTGCGGGTGTGGGGGGATAGTCTGTGGCTCTTTCCTGGGCAGGGGTGGTATAGCACTATAGCTCCATGTGATATAACTCCATGTGATATAACTTCAAGAGCAGGCCCTCATCAAGTATGATGTCCATTTCCATTAGAAAGCTCGTTGACACTCCAGTTTCATAACATAACATTTAAAGTATATACACATGTATCTTTTTATATTATATATGTATTTTAAATAAGTTCATAAATATTGTCTTCATATGGCTTTTTCAAACAACCTTGGTGCTATTTAATTCCTTCTCCCCTTGCAGGTAAGTTCCCCAGCCCTATCTTCTGCCCCTCCTCCTTTATAACACCTATGTCCTACTATCCCTCTGCATCTCTTTCCACGTTCCTGCTGCCACTGCAGCCTAAAGACCCAAATCTTAAGATTCAAGGTCAGGATGGATCATAAACAAAAGGGGACATGCACCATTTACCTTTCTTAGTCTGAGTTCCCTGACTCAATGTAAAATTATCCAGTTCCATTCATTTCCATCCATTTTTTTTTTTTACAATGGAATAGGTGTCCATCGTGTGTCTGACCACAGTTTCATTATCCATCCTTGGGCTGAGGAACATCTGGGCTGCTTCCAGTTCCTGGCTATTGGACGCAGCTGAACAGGTGTTGGTAGAACAGGAAATCTGTATTTTAAAGAGTGATTATACTTAACTAGATCTTGTTTTGTGATAAAATTGGAACTTATTGGAACAAAATTCTATAAAGCACAAAAGCGCAAGTGCTCCTTTCAAAGAGACCTAGGTGGGGCTCCAACGCTGACCCAGCTTGCTCCTGGGAGCTGAAGCAGAGGTCACAGTCAGAACTTCATGTTTCTTACTTCTCCATTCCAGTGTGCTGGAGATTAAGTTTTATATTTTCTGTGAAATTTCCAGAATTTAGTGTGTTTGTTCGATGTTAGTCACTTGATTCATGCATGCTGTAGACCTTATATTTAAACATTTTGGGGGCCCCGGCGTGGGGATGTTCGTAAGCTATTTGTGAATTCACTATGAAAAGTTCTCTTTTACATAATCACTCTCTGGTACTAGTGTTTACCTCTTGATTCAGACTTGCAAATCAGGAATCCATCTTGTAGAACACACCACATTACTGTTAGAACTAAAATTGTCATTTATGTTTATTGTGCGTGGTAAGTGACAACAATGTCTTATAATTTATTTCATGATAGGAGACCGATGAGGCCTGGGGAGGTTAAATGGTGTGAGCTAGGCGGTGGCAAACTCCAACTTCAATTCTATTGAGTCAGTTTTTGTTGCCGACAGTGTCTTAAAAGCACGAGACGACTCCCTGTCACCCTTTCTAAGCCTTCCCCGTAAGTGCCGAGTAGAATTTACTCTCTGAGACCTTCAGCTTTGGCTTCACATAATTTTCCAGGAAAACTCCCTTTGAAATTTCCTGCAACAAGTGATCTAAAGTGATTTTTTTTCCTCTTTAAAGAAAATCCCTTTAGAAAGAGGAAGTGTTCATGACAAAGGCAGCCAACTGCGCTCTGTGACTCAGTGCGTTCCATAAATTATAGATCTGAACTCGGTTGGAGTGAGCGCTGGCATTTCTAATAGCTTGCCAGGACACCTAAGGGTGTAAAATAGCTACAGAGGCAATTAGCTTTAGAAAACAGGATTATTAAGTGCATGAACCCTTAAGTTAAGTGCGAGCTCAGAAGTGTGTGTTTAAAAGGGAATTGCCAAAGGGCCAATGGTACATTGAGAAATCGTTGCCCTGATCGGTGGTGAAAGTGCGTGGTGTATGTGAAAGAACTGCTTGCCAGCCGGCTCACCTTCTGTGACCTAGGCTTGTGAGAAAGGTGGAGGCTGTGCGGAATGGTTTGATGTAAGCCCTAAGATGGAAGAGCCTTCCGAATGTGCCCAGATCCCTTCTTTTCCTACTTTTCCTTAAGTTTCTAAAAGTCTTTGAGAGACCCTCACTTGAGTGGGTTTCCCCCTCCCCTTTTTCTTGTTTGGTTTTCAGAGACAGGATTTCTCTGTGTAGCTCTGGCTGTCCTGGAACTCACTCTGTAGACCAGGCTGGCCTTGAACTCACAGAGATCCGCCTGCCTCTGCCTCCTGAGTGCTGGGATTAAAGGCACGCGCCACCACCCGACACGTAGTTGTTTTTAAAAATGAACGCAAGGGTTCTACCCTTGCGCTGCATCCCTGTACTCAAACAAATGTCGCCGACCGCGAAGACACTTGTATGAGAGGCGAGCACGGCCTGCATGAGCCCTGGGCAAACAGGGCTGTTAGAGTGCTGACACGCAAGTTCCCACGGACATCCGTCTTACACGTTCTCATCTTACTCTGTTCTTCTTCCTTAAACTAGCCTCTTGGCCGCAGTCAACGTGCGTCTTAGGACAGCCCGTCAGCCCTCAGTCGAGCATTCTGTGGCTGTGCTTTCAGAGAAGTCTGTCAGTCTCGTTCTCTTCAGAAGTGCCCGGTTTCCCGTGAATTTCTGTCGCTCATCCTATTGTCATGGCTCAGTTCTCTGAGACGCGGGCGTGCCTTGGGGATCGGTGGTGGTGGTGGATTTCATTTCTGTCCAGTTTACAGAACTTTCTCCTTTAGGTACTTTTTCTGTCGCTGAGAAACTACGGTAATGTTGGCTCTCTTCTTTACTCAGCAGTCTCCGTAATTTATGGAACAGAGCTGCGTGCCTCAGTACAAAAAGGAAGCGAGAACTTTCTAGGAAAAATACATTAGGGTTCCACCGAACTCCTACTTCATTTCAGATTGCACCTTTTGGTTCTTGGTTTTTTTTTTTTTTTTTTTTTTTTTTTTTTTTTTTTTTTTTTTTTTTTTTTTTTTTTTTTTTTTTTTTTTTTTTTTTTTTTTTTTTTTTTTTTTTTTTTTTTTTTTTTT
>NW_026068103.1:467789-589529 GCF_014885135.2 Alexandromys fortis
ATTTATTTATTTATTAAAGATTTCTGTCTCTTCCCCACCGCCGCCTCCCCTTTCCCTCCCCCTCCCCCAATCAAGTCCCCCTCCCTTGTCAGCCCAAAAAGCAATCAGGGTTCTCTACCCTGTGGGAAGTCCAAGGACCACCCACCTCCATCCAGGTCTAGTAAGGTGAGCATCCACGAAACTGCCTAGGCTATGCGCACTGTTGTAATAGTAGCATGCTATGGTACTTCCTGCTTAGGCTTAAGGCCCGCTCTACATGATAGAACTACTGCTTGGTACCATCAACTGGGGGGGGGGGGAGAACCACGTGGATTCTTAAGCCACAGGGACAGTAGCCTAGGACTACTAATTTATGAACAAACATAATGACAGACTGCACCCAGAGTTCTTACCCTTAGATCTATAGGTTATGGCATCCTTCACCCCTCATCATGGGAACTTCCTAGATAATGATGAATACAAAGACCATGCCTGATCACCATGCAGAGAATGAAAGACTGGAGAGCCCAGTCGTAAACGGGGCGTCTACACCACACTTCCTCCTCTCAAGGCTCAGGGATCGTCATAGAAGAGGGTATAGGAAGACTGTAAGAGTCAGAGGCAGTGGGCATCAGTGGTGAGACAGTATTTCCTGAGCATGACAGTAATGTCACAGCAGCTCTGACTACATACTGAAGACTTTTCCAAGATCAAATCAGCCAAGCTCCAGCAGGGAAGTAGGAGCCCCACTCCTGTCTGAGGAGCTACTGGCAATTGGTGACTGCTGGTGGAGCAAGAGTCACTTTCTCAGGGATGTGAGCCCAGAGAAGACACTCATGCTCCAGTAGATATCCTACCCCCACACCTATGCAGACATCACTGAGTGGACTCAGTGACCTTAGCATCAAAGCACATGGAAATAGGGAAGGAACTGAAGAGAAGGGATTGGGGGTCAATTTGATTAAAACAGGTTATATACACCTGTGGAGTTATCAAACAGTAAAAAGAAGCAAAAAGGAAAAAAATAAAAACAATGGCTAAACATTATGCCAACTTTTAATCTTTAAACAACCAGTTGGCATCCTCTTTCCACAAGCCTTACTTCCACAAAATACCCTGTATGTAACAACTTTTGCCAAGCTTTGCACTCAGTGAAAGCTTTGGTTCTGGAGTCTGACCCCTCTTTTTTTTTATGTTTTCCTCTTTAACTGTCTTTGTCTTGACTTTGACTAATAGCAGAGATTGTTACATGGTCACACTTTTTCTTGGGCAGTGTTGCGTTCTTGAATGCTGTGCTTACTAAAAAGCTCACTGGTTCCTCAGTTTCCTCATCTGTGAACTGAGAGGATTAGTACCTAGTTCTTTGGATTTCTGTGATGATCAAGTACAGTTGATATATCCATTGTGCCTAGTGAAGCTGATGGGAGTTATGGTTTTATGCTTGAGGGACAACCATGCTCACCAACCCCCATTCTTGCCAAAGAATCATTTAGAATGAAATTAACAGTTCGGCAGAATTTGTAGCATCTTCAGCCCTGTAATTTGGTGTAAACAACATCATTTTTTTTTAAAAAATAATAACTGTTAATCCTATTAGCTCGAGATAATTATTAGCTAGTTCTTACAACTTAACCCATAATTCTTATCTATGTTTAACTATGTGACTTGGTACCTTATTCAGTGAGGCATTCTTATCTTGCTTCCTCTGTGTCTGGTTGGTGACTGCAGAACGAGTCTTTTCTCTTCCCAGAATAAAACACCTTTTTCTTTTAGTTTCTCTTGGCCTGTTTCTTTTTGATCTTCTTTAAGAGAAAGACTTTGTGCTATGTGTCAGCAGCACTAATGAATTCTCGACAGCAGAAACTAAGGAATCAGCCTTAACTACTTTGCATCTCTGACACTTCATATCACAAAAATCTATGTGCTCCAAACCTGTCTGTTTCTTTCCACCTTTGCTGTTCTAACTACATTTATGCCCTGGCTGGACAACCTCAGTAGTGACTCTAGACAGTTACAGTGATCTGTTACAATAATGAATGAAACCACCACTGTGGGTGCATCTTGTTCCCTTCGGCTTCCTCTTACACCGCACTCACCCACCAGCTCTGTGCTCCTCCAGCCCAACGGGCTGCTTCTAGCTCTTCAGAATGCCATTCTTCTGCTACTGTGCTTTTGCATTTATTTTTCTTTCACTGGACAATGCTTTTGTCCACTTTTAGAAATGTATTCTGCAGCTAGATTCATTCAAATACATGTTTTCCAATAAAGAACCCTCAAATCTCCCATCAATTAAATTTCCCAATGATATATCCACATAGCAATAACAACTTTTTCTTTCAAAGTGCTTGATTTGTATCTTTATAATAGATGTTTGTTGGCGATTTTTTTAGCTGAAAGTTCATATCCTTTATCAGACTATAGCATCATAGTATTGGTTAGGTGTTCACTGTAATAGAGCCATAGGATCCATTTTGACACTGACTTATAACCTAGGACCCTGATAAACACAAAGCAAAATACAGTGAGCATCCCACAGAGAGCATAATTGAGGTCAAATATTATGATCATTGGGCAGATGGTAATGCCTTTCCCTATTCGGTTACCAAAGCTTACTCATATTTGTTGCTACACTGGAGTCAAAGAGGCAATATTTCTCCCTAAGGATTTGAACATATACATTGAAAGTTTCTAAAATCTTCCATGAAAGGTAGCATTGGGGTACATGATGCTTTTTTTTCCTCTGGTTCCATCTTTAGTTTTGATGTCAATTCCTTAAATCATATTTTTCATTCAACAGGAACACTTAAAATAACAACAGATGCCTATGGCCCACCCCTACAATTTCTGATTCAATAATTCAGAGTTAGAGTCTGAGAATTACACTTCTAGCTGGTTCTCTGATGACGCTGGTGCTACAGACGTAGAACCACACTTAACTGAATCACTATTTTAAGTAATTCTAGTCAAAATTCAGTCCCAGAGTCATTTCCCTCAATGAGAAGGGTTCATTTGCCAATACCTGCATGTCTTGGTGATGCTAGGTCTGGCGGCTGAAGAAGTGTGGGTGGGCAGAGGTGAACCCCTGGTTCCACCATTACAAGTTTCTGGTTGAAGAAGTGTGGGTAAGCAGAGGTGAACCCCTGATTCCACCATTGCAAATTTGTGGTTGAAGAAGTGTGGGTGGGCAGAGGTGAGCCCCTGGTTCCACCATTACAAGTTTCTAGATAACTGTCATGATTAGACAGACAAATACTAATATTTCTGTCACATATTGTGAATAAGTAATCATGTTTTTGACTATTGCTTCTGCAGGTCTTTCAAGAAATACAGTGCATCAAACTGGTGCATAGTGGCAACCTTTCACAAGGGCAGGCCACCTACTGTTGTTCAAAGGAAGCTACTACAGGCTGGCCTTGGGATAATGAAGCACAAGGAAAGGAGATGGACTTAGGGGGAAAGCAGCGCCTTAAGGATAAAATTGAATTTTAATTTAGATGTCAAGGTTTTTGAAAAAACATAGGCATGCCGGTGGCAAGGGTGTATTATCCACTAGGCACTGAAAGTGCTTTGAGGAGCACACGTGGTTTTAGTCTGTTTTGCTAATTCACTCAACATCTCCAGATTTAAATTCCATCACCCATAAAAATGAGATTAGTCTAGATCAGTTGTTCTTCAACTTTCTGGTCTTGACCCCATAGGGGTCACATATCAGATATCTTGTATGAAGTAGCAATGAAATGTTTTTATGGATGAGGGCATCCATAAACACACAACATGAGGAATGGTATTGAAGAGTTGCAGCCTTAGAAAAGTTGAGAACCACTGGTCTTGATCAAGGGTCAGCAAATTTTCTCTATAAGGCCAGAGACAGTAAGTATTTTAGAACTGTGAACCATTCTGGCTCTGAAGCATCTTCTGAACTAACCCTAGACACTATGTAAATGAATGGGTATGGTTATATCCTAGTAAAATTTTATTTATAAAACCAGACCCAGTACTAGGTCATGGGTAATTAGTGTTTTATTTATTTTTTATACTAGACATACTAGCTAAGACTTTTCCCATTACCTTTTGTTTTTGATTACATACTCCTAGAAGTAGTAACACCAAATGTTTTAGCACAATGATTTGTTGGATATATACTAATTTATAAGTGGTATATCTACAAGGTTCTGCTATATTACAAAACATTTCCCTAAAAATAAGTTTAAAACGACATGACAAAATAAATAAAAGCAGACAGTCTATTTTCCCGGCACAGTGTTTTGGCTCTTGTAAATTCCTGTGAGACTTTGGGAGACTCATCTTGATCATTTTGAGGGTTCTTTGGTGGTAATGTTATGTGTGTGGTACACCACTTAGGATGTAGAGCTGCCAGGTGATTTTTGGCTGAATCAACTAGAGAATTAGCTCTGGACCATCTGTATTAACAGGAAAAAGAAGTACATACAATTGAAAATGAAAGAAGCCAGCTAGCGGCCGGGAACACGCTGAGCTTTTGGTTGGTCTATAGTTGTAGTGGACTGAGCAGCAGGACAAGGTTAGCGGTGAATAACTGAGTAGTTTGTACTCTTCTTGTTTTATATGAGATTCTTGTGTCCAGAAAAATCTCAGTGATATAACTAGTTGAACTTGGAACTCAAGATTTTAAACATTGTATTCCTTCAATGCTTTTCATTTTAGAAAAAGACTGAACAACTTCCAAATTATTATGTGTAAAATGGTCAAAAATATTCATCTCCATATGTAGGTGACTACATGACTCTGACCCTAAACCCATGAACACTCGTGTCACTGGAGAAGATATACATATTTTATGGTTTCTTTCCTAGTCTCTCCAACTTAAACTTGGCACCTTCTTTCTTTAGGCACATGGTACTTAAAGAAAAGATCAAACTCACTGAAGCAGCAGGGTGTTCCAAGAGTGCGCCAGGCATCAACACAGAGTAAACATGTTCAAGAGAAATGAGTAAAGAACTTTATTTATTTTCCAATAAATTCTTTTATGAACTATATCTTTCAAAGAAATAGCAGCAGGGAGATATTACAATAATGGCAAATTTAATAGCAGTCTTTCAAGGTCACCTATCAAATGGGAGCTGTTTGATGAAACTTTAGAAATTACAAATTGGAGATATGATCTGTGGCGGAGGGATTTGGCTTCAGAATACCTAGTTCTCCAAGTGGTCCTTATTTCCATGGACTTGATGGGGACTTTAATGTCGGAAGTACGATGGAGGACTTGTTTCCATGGAGCTGATGGACTTTAATGTTGGAAGTACAAAGGAGATAGTTAAGCAGTCTGAGTAGGATGCTACTTGAGCTCACTGTGGTCTCTGGCGCACGATGGCCAGGACAGATGTGCTTGGGATACTGCCCAGCCCCCTTCTCAGTAGTAAGTTCATCTTACACAGTCATCTAGTGTCCCGTTTCTGGTGGCATTTCTGCACAAATCCATTTGCCCTTTCCTCCATTTTGGATGCTGGGCATTTCCCTCTCAAAATCTTCAGGATGGAAGTCCCCAAGAGTCTGTTCCCTTTCTCTAAGTTAGTGTTTCCCTGGAAAGAAGTACACATACTTTATCTGTGGGTAGATGGCAGAAGAGTTAGCTTTTTCTCTTTCCCTTCCTTGTCTTTCACCTAAGAACCATGGCAAGTATTTTCAATCATCAAAGTCTTTGGCACAAAAAGTCCGACTACACTTTCCGATTTAGCTGTTTCTCTTCTTGGTTCTGTCTTTTGTGATTTAATGTCAGTAGTCAATAGCCAGCTGTACAAGTGAAGAGAAGTTTTAAAATCGTCCATCTCTTCCTCACTTTTAGATCTTCCCAGCACTTATTTCTTTGGTCCCCCCCCCCCAATACCTTGTGGCTACTTTTGTTCTTAGGATATATTAGAGTATTTTTCTCCTCTGACTTCCACGTTCTATCACTCAGTTAAAGTATAGATTAGAAATATTCAGAATTTGAACTTCATTGAAAAAGTAGTGATTTTGGATAAGTGTCAAAGGAGGAAAAGCAGTGGATGTAGTCAGAATGCCTACTGGATGCAGCGTGAGAATCTGAGCAGTTGGAGTCTGTCTTTACATTCCCACTGGAAAGACTAAAGCATTGTGACATTTCCAGCCTGTTCATTCCTTCTTGTTTCTTTTCTTCAGTGTCTAGGCTAAAAGTTCCTCTTGTTCTCATATTGGGAAATAGATTCATGCTATAGGAAAATAGCAGCTGACAAAATTGTTTCCAAACGAGCATAAACTCTGGTTATCTGGAATTTTCCAAATGTAAGTTAAGGGGGGGAAGCACTCACTGAAGTGCATCCCTGAGAGCCACTAACCTCTTTGAAGACTGTGGTTTCATGTGTTCAGGGCTTGTAAGGTTCAACAGATGTGACCTGATGCTAAATGTCAGAGTTGATCATGCCCCTGTAGTCAATCAGAAGGGACTTGCTGGCATGGGAGGAGACGGGGGATCTTCCAGGAAGAGTTCAGTGCAGAGCTGACCACATTCTCCAGTACAGAAAGTAAATAGGGGTTTTATGTTGGCCTCTCAATACAGAACTGTTAAAAGCCCCAAACAGAAAAACAAAAATCTCCCATAGATGGGTTCTAATAAAAGACATCACCTCCACCCAGAGAAAGACAAAGGACCCAATGAGAGTAAAGAGCATGTCCAGCTCCTCCTCTCCAAACGCTTCATTGCACACCTGAACTGGTTGATGGAGTTTCCTCCGTAGGTTTGAGAGTCATTGTTCCCATTGTCAGGGCATGACCTTAGACCCACAAGTAACTGGGTGAATTGTCTGCTCCTGAATGGAAGCCTTCCTGTCTGTAGAAGTTGTCACAAATCTAATCACAGGTGATATATGGGAGCACATTCCTTCTAAATGCACCTTTCATTTTAATGGAGTATTTGCACCTTTGGGTGGAAAAGAATGCGACTTTGTAGCCCCTCTCTCAGGCTATTCTCTGTGGGTAAAAGAAAACTTTAGAATAGATTTGTCAGGTCTTTAACTGGACGCACCAGGGCTGTCACGTTTCTGTGTGTAGGTGAATTTTCGTCATGTTTATTTAAGGTATTTATGTGTAACAGCATCTTTCAAATTCTTGTAACTTGAACATTCAATTCATTTTTTAAAAGTCAAAATACAGAAATTTGATTCCAGTACTGTATATCCCAAATCTGAATCTGGTGAGTTCTGTGTAGTGACACTGTAGTGCTGGATCGAGTTGTCACAGATGCTCTGCATGTTGCCAACAGTTTGCCCTGCACATAACAAAGAGAGCCGTGTGCAGACCTCAAGTGGTTGGGGGTCAGACATGGGGTGATGAGACTGTGCATCACTATTTACAGTGAATTGGAACCATGATCTTACATCGCAGGCCAACTTTCTAGAGTTTAAAATAACTTGTCTATGTTTATTGCTGCCTTTTGAAAAAAACAAAACAGGGGATACAAAATAGTTAAAAATGAAGATGGGCATCTCTGAGGCTAACCTGATGCTTGCTGCAATCAAGGTATTAGAAATGTAAATGTTTTTCTTCAGGAAAGAATTCTTCTTTACGGTGGAAAACTAAGGGTGTGATTGGATGATCAATGTCTTCATTCATCTTTTCCCATCTCAGGATCAGCATTGGTTTGGTGGGATTGCTTCCTGTGTGGAGGGAATCTTCTCTTTGTAACATCAGGTGAGGTCCTGAGTGAGAGGTCCACCGGATTTCTTGTGCTGTTCAATGTCCTTACCAGTCTTCTGACAACAGAAGAATTCCATGTCTTTCTGAGTTCATTCGAATGCTCCTTGTTCAACCATTTTTAGGCAGACCCCTTTTATGATCCTAGTCTATAATTACTGATCGAGTCATCCTCATTTTTTTTAAAAGCATTTTCTACCTCTTCTATTTAGCACCAAGCCCCTGGAATACCAGAGCCAACGCTTTTCATCTTTTATTTTTTCACTCCCACCTATACATGAGCAGAGAGAATAGCACTATATAATTAGTACTTCATTGCTGCTGCTATTTGTAAAACACCTTACGTGTTACAAGGTGCCCCCAGATTTCCTTCTACTCAATTATCTGGTTGGAACTGAAATCAACTCAAGTAACTGAATTGAGAAATCCTGGAAGGGAAAAGAAGCCAAGGTAGAAGGCAAGAAAGAAAGTGGGACTACAGTATCTAACATAAATGCTATTAAAGCACATAGACAGGCTAAGATGGCCACTTGCAGCTCTCCGTCAGGACACAGGCTTGGACGGCCACTCACAGCTCTCTATGGGGACACAGACTGAGATGGCTACTCATAGTTCTGTATGGGGACACAGACTTCTTCAGATGGTTTGTTCTTTCTCTAAGACAATTCTCTTTCAGCTCCACATAAAGTTAGTCTTAAATTATGGGCACTGGTTGTCTGCACTACAATTGAAGAGATGTATATGAAGACAACACTTTTTGTGTGTGCATGTGTGTGTACATGTGTGTGTACATGTGTGTGCATGCATATGTTATAAGAAAGATGCAACCATGTGATCTAATCATCTCACCTAAATGTAGAATTTTGACAAAACAGATCAAGAAAGATGGTGGAGCAGAGCTGAGAAGGGTAAGTGTGGAAGAAGAGGTAGTTAAATATGATCTAAGCATGTTGTATGCATGTATGTATGACAGTATCATGTTGAATCCTATTGGTATGTACAACAAAGGTGTTAAATTTTGGAAGAAATAAAGAGAAAGACACACAGAGGAAGAAGTCCTGTCATGGTCAAACCCAAAGCTTTGTTGTGGTTCTCTTTCTGTTGAGAATGGGTCTTAACTAAAACCACAGAAAAAGAGAGAAATACATCATGGCTATTCAGGGGAAGCAGTAGAACGTAAACAGAGGTGCTGTGTTCCAGAAGCCCCTGAAGGCCAAAGAAATTGGAAAGCTTTTGACCAGAGAAGAAGAAGAAAGAAGAAGGGGACAAGGAGGAGAAAGAGAAGGAAGAGAAAGGAATAAGAAATTGGAAAGAACTTTAATTTTTATGATTTATTTATTTTTACTGTTTATGTGTATTGATGTTTTGCTGCATGTGTCTCTGTGTGAGGGTGGTAGATCTCCTAGAACCGATGTTACAAATAGCTGTGTTCAACTTGGGTCCTCTGGAAGAGCAGCCAGTACTCTTAACTACTGAGCCGTCTCTCCAGCCCTGAAGAAACTTCCTTAACAAAGAAAAATCGGGTGGCGGTGACGCACACTTTTAATCCCAGAACTAGGGAGACAGAGGCAGGCAGATCTCTGTGAGTTCAAAGCCAGCCTGGTCTACAGAGTAGTTCCAGGACAGGCTCCATAGTTGCACAGAGAAACCCTGCCTTGAGAAACTAAAAAGAAAAAAATAAATAAAAATTAAAGGAAGGGAAACCTTATTTCAGTTCCATAGAGATGATTCTTAAAAAGCAAGGTTATTTACTTATAATCTTTCAAAGATCTTTGAAAGTCCACCCTAGACTATATCTTGAGCCCCGGAATGAAAGGACACATTTCTTATTATTGTAAATATACTCTATAGTGTTATGCTTTGGATCTGAAAGGCCTTTCTTATCTCATACATCAAAGGCTTGTTGATGTTCAAGGTGGAAATGTTCTGAGGTGGGGCTTTCAGAAATGAGATCATGAGGGCCCTGGCCTTGCCAACAATTTAACTCTCACTACTCAACAATTTGATGGAGTGCTGGGAGGTGGTGGACAGTTGGAAGTGGAAGGGAGTAATTCTTGGGGCTGTGCTCTTAGCTACTTCATATTAACCATAGCGCCTCCTCTCTCAGCCCTCTGGCTCTGATGATGTGAGCCCCTTGCTCTGCTGGAGTCTCCCTGCCCTGCCCTTCATAAGTCATAAGAACAAATGACTGTGGGCTGAAAGCTCTGCAGCTATAAACCAAAACAAGCCTTTATTTTCTTAGAGTGATATTCTCAAGTATTCTCTTATAGCAGCTGAAAGTGGACAAATGTGGATATTCATAATGGGAAAGGGCAATTCGTCTGCTCTGGGCTTTTACAGTTGAAGAGAATTTTATTGTTAGTCTGGTTTAGCACACATAGATAATGGAATGCAAGGTAGTATTCCCAGGAGAAAACACTCAGCTTTGATATATGGCTGTTCTTGTCTGAAGCAAACTCACTGGAGTAGTTAGTGTCTCATCCCCCCTCACCCACTGGTACTCCTTTGTACATAATTTACCTTACTATACATTTTTAGGCGTTTAATATAAAAAGCATTGATTTTATCTATTTAATGTCTCTATCATTGTATTCTATCACTTGGATGGGGGCACTATAGAGTTTTTTTTAAAAAATAGTTTTAACGAGACTGGTAAACTGTCAACATCCTAGACAGTTTCTTCAAGGTGGCTGGGTGTTTATAAGCTAGCTGAGAATGCATTATTTCTCTCCTCATTCTAAAAGCAAGGCTCAGTCCTGGAATATGCAACGGTCAGGACAATTCTAGAACTCTCAAATTAAAATGGAAGCCAGTGGAACTGATAGAATAGGGTCTTGAAGACTCAGACATTTTCTTTCATTTTTGAATTGTGGGAGAGGTCCTGTATTAGACTGGGAAATGCATGGGGTCCATTTTAGAATCATTAAGCAGTAGCAAATGAGAAACTGATACAAGCAGTCTGCCCTGACTCTGTTTGTGCCAAAGAACATCTATAGCAGATGAAGTCTGAACTCAGGACCAAACAGTTAAATATGAGGAACAGGTGTAAGAGGAGGTCTAAAGATGACAAAAGAGTCTACCTTAGGACTCCATTCTGCCAGTATATCTCTCTCTCTCTCTCTCTCTCTCTCTCTCTCTCTCTCTCTCTCTCCAACTGGTCCCATTTTATCCTTTAGTTCCTTATATTAGCCAGTTTTCTCATTATGTGATCAAATGCCCCAGAGAACAGCTTGCGAGGAAGAACTGCTTACTTTCACACACAGGAACAGAGGTGTTTGCCATCATGGAACGATAACATGTGGAACAGGCCAATTTGCATGGTGATAGCCAGGAAACAGACGAGCAGAAGAGACATTCTTGGCTTTCTTTTTTTTTTTTTTCTCCTACCATGCCTCCAGACTATGAGATGAGGTCACCAAGATTTGGAGTTTTCCCCTGAGTTAATCCTGTCTAGAAACGCCTGCCACAGAGATGTGCTTCAATCTCTTACATTCTTCTCAATGCAATCACACTGAAATACAGATTAACCATTCTAAGTCTGGTGATTTCCTACACAATCTCCATGAAGCAAGGCTTGAATATATCAATTAGGAGACATATAGGAAGCATATGAATATAAATGCTTATTTCCAAGACTTCTTTGAGGATATAAGCTGTACGTATATCTTGAGTAGCTATAAAGGTACATGACACTTCATAAGAAAATAATACTTATTAAGCAAATGAATCAGTGGCTACAGAGTAGCTATTTGATTTAATGGAGGCATCAAAATATATTAACTATAAATTCCATGGAAGACATATATATATATGATTTACACACACATAAACACACACACACACACACAAATATAAAATGTTGGCTTCAACATTGTCTGGAGCCACCAGAAGTGAGTTATGACTGGGTTCACCACGGATGGTACTCCTGATGGAACTAATAATGAGACTAGGACCAAGTGTGAGAGCTTTCCCTCAATCACTAGATACAGGACTTTGCCAAAGGGCGGGCTAGTTAAAATATCAACTGACTCCCAGGGTCCATGGATCGAGAGTTGTGCGAATGGTTGAGACTTTGGTGAACAATGTAAGTCATGGGAAGACACGATACTCTTCCATCTCAGAAAAGATTTCTTCCTGCTTTGCCCTGAGTAACCCGGAAGAGAAACAGACAGACAGACAGACAGACAGACAGACAGACAGACCGTGTATACTCCTCCTTTCTTCTGTTTTTCTGCTTTCCTCAATTTATTTGGCTCACTTCACCTCTCCTTGTCTACATGACAGAAATAGCCTTCTGACATCTCTTTTATTAACTTCGTGGACCCCGGAGTTCTCAAAGGAAAAGAAATAAGGAACAGCCTGAAAAGGATGATAAAGTCTCTCTGGGCAGTTTTTGCAGACTCCTCTATCAAGGTTCATGAGTCTTGAACAAAATCAGAAGGCAAAGGAATCCTGATGGTGTCCCTGTGCTCTCCTTGTTCCCCATAAGCCAGTTGCCAGTTCCTACCTCTCTTCCAGGTCAAGTTCTCTAGCCCCACCCTTCCTTTCTGTGGCCCTGGAGGGAGGACATGAGTCAGCATTTTGGCTTGAAAGTGTGATCTGCCTCTGAGTCCTCAGAAGGTAATCATTTCAGAAGATCTAGGACATACAACTGCAGAGAAAGTCACCCACTCCACCTCCTTCTGTCTGAGATCAGACCCTGGCTCCCACTTTCTGAATGTAGCTTTAGCTGGATCTTAGCTGGAACATTAGAAAACAGCAGTGTGCAGTGTCAGTGTGAGTGTGTATGCATGTGTGTGGGACAAGTGAGTGTATGTGTGGGCGTGTGTGTGGTATGAGTGAGCGTGTTTGGTGTGAGTGTGTGCGTGCATGTGTGTGGTGTGTTGTGAATATATGTGGTAGGAGTGTGTGTGAATATGTGAGTGTCTTGGGGAGAGGTTCTTAGAGGAACGGCAATAACTACCACCCAAGTGCGTGGACAGATAGGTTTTTCAGAGAACTCCAGCAATGTGATCATCTGGTGCTTAGCAGTGTTGTCTAGAGGAGAGAAGAAGAGATCAGAGACAGGAGAATGGCAGGAATGACCTCCTTTGTTCTTCCAGAAGAGGAAGCACACTGCCATTGTCTCTTGGTAGCCTTTGAAAACTTAAAGGCATGCCTTTCAATTGATTCCTTGGGGAAAGGCATCAAGTTCACTCATTGTGTTGTTTAGTCGATATTCTTTCTGTCCTGTATTTAGGCTTTTCCTGCTGGAAAAGAAACCAGTAGGGTGTTGGTTGCTAGCTCACCGGGACAGTTTTTGTCTTGACTTTTAGGGGAAGGGCAAACAGGGTCAACATGGTGCCGTTATAGCCCTCCCTGAGGAGCAGGCAGTTTTGAAGACTGAAGCTGTTTAGCTCCCGGTGAAGACTGGGAGAAAGCCACACCCTCAGTAGCTCTGCAGCTGACAATCTGGGAAGACCTGATCTGGAAGCTGTGCTTTTCCAGACTTCAAGGGAGCAATGATGGCCGAGCTCTCACCCTTTCCTCTGGGAGTGTCTCCTGGGCTGGTTTCTGTCCTGCTTGACATGGTGTCTCCTTCCCCTGATCAAAGCAGACTCAGATTAGAAAGGGAGAACTGGATGCTGAAAAATCCAGAGACTGGATTCTTATTTCCAACGGCCTTGTGGCTAAAACAGACAGGAAGTATTCCCATCATAAAAATATCAAATAAGAGTCTTTATCAAATACTATAAAACTTGTGTTAGGAATAATAAATTCAATTTTTTTATCCCTTCCCCCCCCCACACACACCTTGTAAGACTTTGATGCAAGTATTTTAATTCCCCTCACCTTGGGAACTTTGTAGAAACTTTTTTGTTTCTCCAAAGGTCTGCTCCTCCAGTCTAGGAAATTGATGGCCTACAGCAGTGACACTTTCCCCCTTTCTTCATTTCCTGTGAACCGTTTCTTTTGAGACCAGCGATTGAAAAGACTGTGAGGTCATCAAACCACAGCCAATGGGGGAAAACACAGTCGCCACCAGCGTTAGTAGACAATCCAAATTCACTTCCTGCCTGTGTGTTCGCTTCCCAAGCACTCCCTCTTGACCTCCTCTTTCTTTGCAAGCCCTAACTTATTTCTCATATTCTCATTTAATAAAAACGATCTTGATTGTAACTGACTCCTAAGTAAAGAGAAGGCCGATCTTCCTCTGGCTTTGTTATTGTCCCTCTGGAACCAGGGAGAAAAATCAATGGAAGCTTTTTCCTTGTGAGGAATTAGGGATGCATGAACCTTTGTAATCACCGAGGAAACTAAGAGACCGTCTACAGAGTGAGGCCCCAAGGCAAGGCCATGCAGCTGCTTAACAGCAGGATAGGAGACTTGCTATTACTTCCTGTCATGCTTTCATTCCTAATTGAGTGAAGCTACCTAGGTTGTGATTAATAAGTGAAAATAGAGCGATTTGATCCAATGCTTAAGAACATTTAATAAGAGAGAGAATGGCAGTTCCTCGTGTGTGTGTGTGTGTGTGTGTGTGTGTGTGTCCTGAGCATGAAGAGAATGGAAGTAACCAAAATGCTAAAATCATGATTTAGGTGGTTGGAGACTTTTACACCGCGGAGAACAGCGCCTCTTATCTTTAAATTGTAGATGAGCTACCACTCAGTATCGTCAAGCTGACCTGTGAATGAGCTCAGTTCAGTGAGCTTAGAGACATTGCTCTTAGGCCTCCAAAACGCTGTGAGTAGACAATCAAAGATGAGTAAAACTCGGTCTCTACCCTTGTGAATTCCACAGCCTTTTGAGCTGAACTCAAGCAGCTCTGCCGGGAGGACTGAACTGGGTCACGACTTATGCCGTCAACCTGGGTTTTCTCAGCATTTTTAGAACTAGAGGAGCTATCTTAAAGCCACCCAAAAGTCCTCGTAGGTCGATTATAGAGTGGGCTTTTAGGAGTGCCTATACAGAAGCTAGAACCAAATAATGGGCAAGATAATAGGGGACTTGTGGTTCACCCATTCATCTTTCTCCTGAAGTTTTTGGTAGACTTTTGAGGAGTTGTACACAGCTCATATGGTGGCTGGAGACTGAAGGCATTTCAGGGGCATTCCGGGCAACAAGCATCTACACCAATTTATTGTCAAAATCTTGGAGACATGTTTAGTCCTGACTGCAGATTTCTACATGCCAGTATCTTATTTCATTTATGTTTGTTTATATCTATACCTTATTTTACACATACAACATATGTGTATATGTACACAATTGTATGTCTATTTGAATGAAGCATTGAATGGATGCATGTTATCCCTCCAAAGTAATATGCTTGCAAGAACATTAAAGTCAACTAAACATTTTCCTACAGAATCTGTCTTTTTGTTGTTGAAAGCAGTCATGCTCATGAGATCACTGTGGCTAGAGTCAGTCAGATGTGGTTGATGCTCTCCCGCCCCCTCTCCTTCTCCATTGCTTCCTCTGTTTCTTCTTCCCCACTCCTTGGTTCCCTCTGCCTTCATCCCTTCTTCTTTCATCCTTCCTAGCTCTAGTTTGTTTTTATTTTGGAAGACATGTGGAAGTTGAGTTGGAGGAATCCAGCACATCCATTTCTCTTTACGAGATGGAGTCAGGAAATTCCCCCCTCAATGTCAATGCAAAGTAAGTTGAAGACATTAGAAGAGGAAATTTTCATAATTGTAAATTTTTAAATGGGAAGTTCTCAATATTACTAATGTTCACTTAAGACTGAGAATGATCATGCTGTTGTTCCCTGTGCTGAGCTATCTATAAACTTAACACACACACACACACACACACACACACACACACACACACACACACACGCCATCCAAAGGGGAAAAGCCAAACAAATAAAACCTGTTGGTTTCAAGTTCTGGTGATGACATGGATCAGCTACCGCTCAAGAGTCATAAGTGGAAGTCTAACTAGGTGCAACACCCTGGAGGACTGTTTGCTACTTTCTGTTGAACCTGAACATATGAACAAACCATGACCCAGCAGTTCCTCTCCTACACTCAAACCTACGGGAATGAAGGCATGTGTGTCGCTAAAGCATACGAGAATGCTCCAAACAGCACTGTTTGCAGTGCCCCAACTGCACAGCCACTCAGATGGCTGTCGTTGGAAGACTGGATAAAAATGACAGTATGGTTACATGATGAAGAAATTATGGCAAGCTACATTATAAATGAATCTAAATCACATAAACAGAATACTGAGCCCGGATGCCAAAAAAAAATTTAAAAATTTTATTTCTGCAAATCTTCTACCAAACAAAATTAGCAGGCAGTGTTAGCAACCACAGTAATGTTCCCTATGTAGGGCAGCAGTGTGCCTAAACGGCCGTTAAAGGGACTTTGCTTTTAAAATTTTTTATATTTTTGAGAATTTCATACACAGAATTTCATTTATCCTTTATTTAAGTCATTTCTATTATTCCACCCCCCCACTTCCTTCTCCCTCTCAAATTCATGACTTCTTTTTCTTTATTGTTACACGTTGGTAACTTATCAGGGAACTTCTCTCTGGAGGGGGAGGGGGAGAAGATGACAATTGATCTTCCCTCTTCCAGCAGCCATTGAAACTCTTTATGCAGGGTAAGACCTCGGGAGATTTCCCCTGCCTGTGTTGATATATCAACTGGAGTTATCACTATGCAGGTCTTGTTTTGGTAGCCCTTCCGTTAAGATTTTACAGTGCAGTTTCCCCTCCATGTCTAGAAGACATTTGCAGGTGTGTACACCCACACACGGCGAATGTGTATTTTTAAGTAAGCGTACAGTACTGTTTCCCTATGACTTTTACAAACATCCTTACCATTGTTTCTCCTTCGCCGCTTTCTGTATTATCCTCCCGCCACCTCCCAGTTAAAATCGCTGCCCATTTTTTCCTATTCCCCCTTCATAGCACCTGTTTCCTTCTACCCTCTCCACAGAAGATCCTCCTTCCCCCCCCCCCCCCCCCAAGAGCACCTTCTAGCTTTCCCCAAAGTCCCTTTTAAGAGACTGTATGCTCTATTACCTGAATTGAGTCCAGGGACATTGAATTCTTTGGGAAACTTTTTCTGCATTGCAAACTAGTATTTGTGTACTTTTCTATGTACAGATTATAAATCATACACAGTTTTTCTTTTTAACTCCTGAAAACGTAATTATGGATTCAATTTTGTTTCTATTTCCCAAAACATTTTACTTTTGACTATTCTCAGGTTTAGGGAAAAATAATTCTTTTCCAACCTAAACTTAAAGAAGTTTACCTTCTATATTCAAAAGTTAGTTTATTTTAGAATCAAAAGATTTTATAAGTACTAGACTTGAAATGATCTTGAATATTTATACCATTGTCCATGTTTTAGGTTCAGTATCACATTTCCTTAACACTGGGAATGAACGATGTAAACACAGACCATGTGTTTTCCCAACTACCCAGTCTCAAATAATCACACAGAAAGTGTATTAATTACAACACTGCTTGGCCAATGACTCAGGCATATTTCTAGCTTTCTGTTACATCTTGAATTAATGATTTCTATTAATCTGTATATCACCACAAGGCTGTGGCTTACCAGTAAAGGTTCTGGGCATCTGTCTCCTTCAGCAGCTACAAAACATCTCCTTGATTCCGCCTACTTTCTCTCTATATAAATATCTGTTTGGATTTTTCACCTAGCTTTGCTCTGCTAAGCCATTGGCTGAAACAGCTTTATTCGTTAACCAACGCTAATAAAACACTTTCACAGCATACAGAGGGGAATCCCACATCAGAATGGGGCATTTAATTTCTGGACATAGCGAGGGGGGGCGGATGAAAGTGAACAGAGTGTGACACATGCCAACCTTGGTCAAGTGTTCTTGCTGTTTCTCAGTACAGGCTTAGAAGTTTGCTGTTTCGGATTTCATGGTTTTCTGCAGGACTGTGCAGAAACCATCATGAGACTGACTATTCAAGAATGGTGGAATTAGTCATTTTCTTAAAAACTCCTAATATGGCCAGATAGTTGATAAACATTCACATTGAATGAGAAGTCCTATTTACACAATAGGTGGATTGCAAAGTAGATCAGAAGGCTCAAAAACCAAAACAGAGCATTTCTGTGATGGGCAGGCAAACCCAGGTTGTCACTACCCAGTTTTTGTTTGTTTGTTTTTGTGTGTGTGGTTTTTTGAGACAGGGTATCTTTGTAGCTTTGGAGCCTGTCCTGAAACTAACTATTGTAGACCAGGCTGGCCTCGAAGTCACAGAGATCCACCTGTCTCTGCCTCCCGAGTGCTGGGATTATAGATGTGCACCACCACTGCCTGGCACTACCCAGTTTTAATATTCTCAGAGGCACAATTTACCCATTTGAAGGAAGTGACATTTGATTTGATCTCAAAGTTGGAATTCTAAGGAATGTAAACTTTGGAGCATGGGGAGAGGTTTGTGAACTTTTTAAAAGAGTGTGTGTATGTATATACCTATGTTTATATAGTATAGTTGTATGTGGATGTGTCTATTTATGTACATACTTGCTTGTATATAAATAAAATAGAGCAAGAATATCAACCTCTGCTTCAAGGGTAATAACAGTCTACCTGATCTTCCATTTGCCATGTCAGCAAAGAGATGTAGGAATTCAATAACCCATTCAACAATATGACAAAATGTTTATTAAAAATTCCCTGTGCCTAAAAGCCATGTGTAGTAGTGCACATCTGTAGTCAGTGTGCACATTTGTAAGCACAAGAGGTGATTAAGATGCTCACTGAAGGTTCAAGGCTAGCCTGGGATACATAGTGACTTCTAGGCTAGCTAAGCCTACTTATCAAGACTCTGTCTCAAAAACCAGCCAACAACAAGTAAGTCCTCACAAATAGTACATGAAGATTTATATCCTCTAGAGTCCTTTTTACTTCTTTCTCCCTGGTAAAATTTTAAATCTATGGTTCATATCTTGTCTCTGTATCTTTTCTACTAACCTCTCTTTAATTTCTTGCTACCTAATCCCCATCCCACTTCTTTAACTCTTTATTCTGATTGGCTGCTGGAAATGCCCATTCGCCCTTTGCACTCTAATGTGCCTTTTTCCAATCTCTCCTCACTGTCCCTTCTCACTGTTTTCTTCCTGTTTCTGAAGACTTCTTGTTCCTTCCGCCCCTGGCATTGTTCTCTCTTTATTTTCCTGCGAATCACCCCAGAGTTTCCCATCTGATTGATTCCTTTTTCAGCCCCCTCTTACCTGAAGTTTAAACCTAGACTCCCCTCCCCCCTTTCTTACCGGGAACCCCAGTGCACAGATTTTTTCCCATGCTCACGGCTGCAAACACGCAGAACTGGTGACTCACAGATTTACGGCTCACGTCCTGCCCCTTGCTCAAGGTTTATTCCCATGTTTCTGACTGACCACTGGTCATTTTCGCTTGAAACTCTTCCCAGTGTCTCAGATTCAACACTCTCTCGCTGAGCTTGCCCTCTCCCCCACAAAAGCCAGTTCCCTTTCCCGGTTCCTTCTTTCGGCCCTACAGTCCTTGTCTCAAAGTCATTCCCGCCTCAAACGTTGAAATCATCCCCCAAGTGTCTCTCATGCTTATCTTTGCTCACCTGGCGCTTCTCGCCGTCGTGTTGGATACGTCACTTCTGCTGATTTCTTTCTTCAAAGCTCCTCTTACCTCCTTGTGTCTTCATCATAAAGGAGTTTGGTCATTTATTGTACCTTCCAGCCAGCTCCTCTGGCTGCCCCTTCCCATCTGCCAGCCTGATCACATACTGAAATGATGTTCCCCACCATTTCCCTACATCCGGCCTTCGACCCTCCCATATTGTTTATTGCTCACTCTAGATTGCCGATTTTAAAGTAAATTGTTCTTTGTGTCCTAGTAGGTGCCAGATACCAGACTAAATTTTGCCTGATATATAAATGCAATTATTCTAGGAATCAAAGGAGAAAAAAAAACACCCGTTCCCCGCCATGTTGGAAATCTAGATCAAGGTCCAAGTAATAGGATAAATGGGGGATTAATGACAAAATTATCCGTGTGTGAGCTGGGTATGGAACACCAAGACCGGAAAGCTAGGTCTTGGGTTTGTGTAATTCTGCGCTCTGTTCGTCTTAAGGTTCAATGGTGGTGAGCTTTCCTGGGAAGAGGGGGCCAGGAGAAAGAGATAAAGCAAGCTCTTTGTCAGTCAGGTTTCCTTCCCAGCTCACCAGTGTCTGTAGATGGGCTAGCTGGGATTCTGCTGTAAATTCTACAGTGTTGGAATAATTGATGAACCCCAGGGACTTTTTAGTGAATTCCTATTGGTTCATTTTTTTGTTTGTTTTGAGGAACTTTTAAAAAAATATTGTTGACCCTGTGACTTATGTGACCCAGAAAAATCACTAAGTCTAAGCTCAAGTGATCTCAGGGTAAATTTTTATGCGCAATGACAGTATCAGAGAAGGCTCTGGGCCTTGTTTCAGAGTGTACTTGGCCAGGCTCATACACGCACTTTCTTCAGAAAAAGGAACCAAGAAAGAATATTTCAATTCAGTTATACCAGATGTTGGGGACGAAGATGTTGGAAGAAGATAAAATAACTAAGCAAATTAACTTAAGAAGGAAAAGAGAGGCTGAACAAAGTTTTTAAGAATCTATTTTTATTTAAGAAGGGAGTTGGTGTGTGACTTTTTACTTTGTTCTGAAAATCACTTTTATTTTCCTAACCACACCAAACTGATAAAATCCAGATGAGTATTTGGCTCCATTAACTTTCTGGATAGCTTTGTCAAATGGTGTCCATCCAGAAAAAGGCTATCCATCTTGAGTCCTCACCATGGCCCACTGTCAGCTATAGGTACAAGTAGGACTTGCTAGGGCTTTCAAGCTCTGTTTTTACTGCTATTCTGTTGAAGACCATTACCTTTGACCCACCCATCTTGCTCATAGAAAAATATTCTTTTTTTTTTCCCCGTGAATGTCTAATGATAAGGGGGTGTTTGTACTAACAGACTGAGCAATACATGGCAGCACCGCCGTTCCGTTCACAAATCTGTGTTCACTGAGAGATTCTACCTCAACAAAAGGAAGTGGAGAACAGGCAAGGAAGGTGCCCTTTCTACTTTAGAGGTGAACAAGTAGGCCAAGAGTACAGAAAAGCGTTTGTAAGACAAGAACGAGGCACTGTCTAATGGACGCAGCAGCCTGAAAATCACCAGTTTCATAGCAAAACCAGTATCAGCGTCAGTTGTTGGGGACAAAAGCCAGACAAGAGGGGATAGCAGGGAGAATCAGGATGTGAGGAAAAGGAAACGGAAATAGCAAATCCAGATGTCTCTCTGCAGTGGAGAAGTTAAGGAATGGACTGGAAAAGAATGATAATTACAGGTGTGAAGGAATGGTGCTTTAGGTGGCTGATGATAGAGTCAGTTTATAGGTTTACATGCATGATTCAGAAGGCACGGAGACTCCAGTGACATCAAAGAGAAGATAATATAAGGTGATATCAAAAAGGAGACAATCAAAGTAGTCCCCTGAAATGAGAAAAGAAGTAGATTCTAGAGCCCACCAGAAGGTTTGCCTTTTGATGTAAGGGGAGCTTCTTTCACCATAATCAAGGATAGTATGAAAGCGGTTCTGGATCCGGGTATAACGAGATGCATAGCATTGGGAAGGGAAAGACAATAGCTATACCCCTTTGGTTGTAAGCAATAGATAATATCTATGGATAATTTAAGAAAAAGAATAATGTGTTGGATGAATTATGGGGAGCTTAAAAACAAATAAAAATCCACTATTAACCCATGTTGATCCTCCCAGCACACAAGGGGACTTGACTCCATTCCAGTTTTTTGGACAGAGAAACAGGTAAGTAAATGCAGTGTACCCAATGATCCAGCCCACCTCCTGGATCAGGGTAGCACAATGGGGTCAAGAATTTCAAGGTTCTTCTAGTTTAAGAAGGTGAGAAGTCTCCATGAAGTGGGAGCCCCAGAACTCCTCCCACTCACTCGCTGATCATTGTCCCAAGCTTCCCAGCAGCTGTATTCTAGCCTCTTCCTCAGGAAGTGGAACATCTGTCTCCAGGCACCTGGTCCGAAAGTGCCACATGGTGACAAGCCTCTTCATCATCTGGCTTTGTAGCTATGTCAGGCTAGAGTCTGAGCAGTAAATGGGATTGATGTCCCTCTCCCCCTCCAGTTCCTGTGTGGTCTTTCAAACGGTGTACAGAACAGAACAGCTAGGTTTCAAAACAGTACCTGTACTCAAAGGAAACACTCGGCATTGGCAGAGACAGATAGCACGGTGGACTCCTGTATCAAGGAGACACGTCTTTTTAAAACACTCTTCCTCTTCCTTGCACAACAGCTATCCTGATACTGTTGTGTTAAGGAGCCCTTGATTCCATCTAGAAACTGTTTTTTTTTTAAATTACTTATTTTTTTTAAAACATATATTGGCAGTGTATGTTACATATTCAGGATGGCAATTCCAATTCTTGTTTTTCTGACCTGTTTGTCAGTTTCCTCAAAGTGAACTTTGAAAACTACATCAAGATGTCGCGATAAAGTAACTAATGTAAAACTACAAGAGTTCTTAACAGCTTAGCTCTGCCCTTTAGCCTCATGACCTAAATTGCTTTATCAGTTCTCTGAAAATTTCTACTTTCTTGAAGACATGCTACCCAACTCCAAGAGACTTTTGATCTTGTTAGAATAAAATCTTTTTGCTTACTAATGTAAAAAAAAAAAAATCACTCCTAGGAGTCAGAATACATGTCTTATCTGAGGAGCAACTCAAGAGCCTAGAAAAGGCTACATGATCCCTCCCCTTCTTCTGGGTCTGGAGAGTCATTGGGTGGAATAGCACTTCCCAGATAAAATCCAAAAGCTCATGCCGGATCTTTTAGGTTCCAGTGCCTACCTGGTGCTTTCCTTCCTTCCCACTTCCTTATCTCACTCATTTTCTGGGACTGGCTGTTGCCATCTGGTGACTTTTATCCCCTTCACCACCTCCCTTGAGTCAGGACAATATTGCATTCACACTTGCATTGCTACATCGTCTTCCCAGAGGCCAGGGCAGGTTTTGCATAGGGTAGGTGCTCAGGACTTTTTTTTTTGTTGTTGTTGTGTTACCACTAGAAGGTTTCTTAGAAAAGTATTTCCCAAAATTAATCCTCAGGAGGTTGGGTGACCCATCCAGCAAGCAGCCGATTTCTGCACAAAAGCTTTCAGTTTGATTGCTGAGTCTACCACTTGCTAGACCTATGACTTGGGTTTAAACACTCACTATCCCTCAAGATTAGTTTCTTCATCTTCAACATGAGCAATCTTTTTCCAGCGTGATTGCTGAGAGATCAACTGATTCCCATGTGTTTTAAAGCAGAGTGTAGTCATGGCCCTGGAGTCAGAGAGAGAGAGCAGGATGGCCTAATGATGTCGTTAACACGGGACTGTAGGGTGTGCCGTTAACACCGGCCTGTTCATCACTAAAGTCTTTTCATCACTGGATTCTGAGCACCCAGGACAGAGGATTACAGGTGGGCTCTCAATAGCTTTTTGCCTTTTCACCAAATGCCAATAAAATCAGTTTCCATCTAACTTCAGTGCTTTCTTGCCAGGGGTGGTGGCGGAATGCTTTGTGTGAATGTGGGTGTTGATGAAGAACGGGGGAGCGAATAGATGGAGCATGGTCCTCTTGTTAGGGGTCTCTGGAGAATGGGTCTGGAAGCTTCTGGGGTTCTGAGTACTGGCCTGGCAAGAGCAGTTTGCACCATCTATAGAGCAGATAGTCCTGTTGACAGCTCCTTCGCAGCTCCGCTACCGTGGCTGTGGTCCTGGGACACTAATGCCCAGATACTACCTAGAAAGTTTCCAGTGCCTGGACTGAGGCTCTGGGAGCCCTACTGAGAAGACTGGGTGGTTGGACGAGAGACAGAGAAGTGAGCCATGCCATCATTGACCAGAGATGGGGAGAGGGCTTTGGAGTGGCTGCAGATTTGGAATGCACAGAATTTTCTGGTACGCTCGTTCAGTTTTACCAACCGAATGACCAAACCAATTTTATTTGTGTTTGCAAAGGTTTTTCACTGAAAACATCTTTTTGACACTTAGAAGAGTAATTTCACCAAATCTTATTTATATTGCCATTCACTAACGAGTCACCTAATAAAAATGGATTCTTAATTCTTCACAAAATGTATACTATTTGAATTTTATTTCAGCCCTATTTCCTTCTTTAATGTACTCTTCAAATAAATGGCTGATCAGGAAAATTCTTTTCTTTTGTTCCGTTGAAACTGACCAATTTACCAAGGAGCGACTTACCAAGGAGCGGGGTGTCTTCCTCATCCACCTGCTTGAGCAAGTCACTGTCCTGAGGCCTGTGGACTTTGTTCACTTTCAAACCCTGGCCCGGGCCTTGATTGGGAAAGTCTTTCCAGCCCGGGTTTATAGGTCTGTAGGAAGCCTAGAGGGACTGTGTGTTTGTGAGATTGTTGTGATTGTCTTTCGTCAGCCAGCCTCCTGCTCAGCTGGAAGCTCTACTGTCCACGTACCACGAGCTTTCATCTTGCTGGGGCGGTGTCTTGGTGTTTTGGTTGCTTTGTGACTGCATAGTACTTCATCCTCCTGCTGAGCCTTTCTCAATAGTAAAATATGACCTCTGTGGGAGGATGTGGGACAACTGGAGCCTGGGTTGACAGAGTAACCTAGAACACTGGGAGTGAACACAAACAAGGCCAGTGCAGCTTGAAGAAGAGTTGACAAAAGCAACAGGAATCTAAGTGCCTTGGCTTCCAACCAGAATGAGGAGTCCAATACAGTGCTCTGTATACAGGTTGGTTGCTTTGTTAAGTGCTTTTGCTTTGCTTTAATCCCATCGAAATAAACGAGAGAATCAAAACCAGACTGGGAGTAAGCCTTTCGCCCAGGACGTTTCCTTAGAGGCCATCAAGATGGAAACATCTTTTGGAGCTTGTAGAATGCAATAATTTGTAGAGCAGTGAATTAATGCTCACAACATGACTTAACCTCTTCTGGTACTCTAAAAACTAAGAGACAAATTTAAACCCCACAAGGACCAGAGCATCTTTGCCCCATAGATGTGGTACAGTTTATGTACCAACTACCCTGATACAGGGACGGGCTGTTTCCATGACTTTCACATCTCTAGTTGTAATCACTCCTCTATAAGGGATGGCAGTATTTGCAGCAAAGCCTGAATAACACAGCAAATGCCTGTCACTCACAGCTTGGGGCTTGCAATTTTATCATTCTTGCCTTTATTATCTGTTTGGAAGCAGATATGTACGTACATTTCTACACCAATAAATATAACTTTAATCTTCAAGTCTCTGCTTTGTAATGTATGCAATTATCAAAGAGACACAACTATTTCAAATCTAGGAGTTCATTCATAATGTTGGAAATACTTTTCCATCATTTGTAGAGAACCTGCTTTTTTTTCTTCTGTTATGTTTCTCTAGCATGGTCCTTCCCCTGTGATCTTTCCCTGGGGCTTTGCAATTAAATGAGTAATGATCTTGGAAGGTTAAGTAGATAATATAATTGTGAAAACCTATTAAATCCAATTATTTTTTTTCCGTGACTATGAAACACAATCTCTAAAAACTGAAGTTGTGCAACTCCCTGGAAGGCTCACGGCTCAGCTCAGTGTTGCATCTAATGAAAACAAAACCAAAAATAAAGCACAAGTGATCCATGAGGCTGTCTCTTTGAGCCTCATTGCCTGTAATTGTAAACATCTGAACTTAGGGTTTTCAGGAAAAGCTCTCCCCTGCAATCCACGCAGAGAGTTAAGAATAGCCCAGCCTAATGACTGTTTTTGTCTGACGATGCTCCAGACTGCTTGTCATGATCGTCTCAACACAGGTAAGTGAGGCATGCCTTCTCGGACACATAAGCTTCTCTCAGAGCGGAAGAGCCAGGAGCGATTGGCGTTCAGATCGTCTGCTGTTCTTCTCCGTCAGTTAGGACAGTCAGCTGTAAGTTTCCACATGGCATTTCTGGTCTGTTTTGGGAATGATCCTGAGGAGGTGACATGATGACCCACGTTAGCACCAGTTATCACCTGGGCATGGGCGTTGTTCTGGTGGCAATTGCACCCGATACTAAGGAAAGGGTGACTTATGCCACTATCACCCGTCTTACTTCAAAGTGGGAGGTACTCCAGTTGCCTGGTTACCAGACTTAATGACCTTTATAGAGTGGAACACCCTCTGATGAGTTGCCTTTAGATTGTTAACCTTGGTTTCTCTTTGTCTTCTCAATAGGAATAATAATAATAATAATAATAATAATAATAATAATAATAATAAAAAGTCAGTTTCCTCTTCTACAGACTTTTGGAGTTAGGTTAAGGTCTGTTTACAGATCTGGTTCACTCCATTCACAAAAACAACGGTTCACATTTAAAAGGAAAAGGGGGCAGGCATGTTCCATTGATTTGTAGTACACATTAAGTTTTACTAAGCGTCTTTCCATGGCTCCTTCCTCCCTTAGGCAAGCCTGTGAGCTAGGCGCTGAAGGCATACCGTCCTTCCCTGTCCCTGTGAGCTGAGGACTGGCAAGCTTCACGGGATGCATAAGAAATAAGCTTAGAAACCTTAGCTTTTGTTTCAAATGTATTCGTCTTCCCTGCTCTGTCCTTCTCCCTCTCTTTTCCCTCCTTCCTTTCCTCCCTTTTTCCTTCCCTTCCTCTTTTTTTTTCATCTTTACCAACACCTTTGTTGGCTCTAAAATTATTTGATGATGCTTTTAGGGCAAAAATGACTTGCTGGCTGGCAAGATGGTTCAGAGGTGGAAGACCTTGCCACCAAGCCTGACAACCTGAGTTTGAGCCCACAAGTGGAAGGAAAGACCTAAATCCTGTAAGTTGTCCTCTGACTTACACATGCCCTGTAGTACTAGTGCCCCCAATAAACAAACATAAGAACAAATTAAATCGCTTGTTAATACTCCTGCTACATAAACATTACAGAAGTCACCCACGGAGAACATCTCCAAGTCTTATGGTGTTTCTACTGATCTTACTTACAGGGAAAGGGATTGTGAACAGTTTCCCGAGGATCCAGCTGATGTTGCTTTATTAACCATTCAAATATTCAAGGACCTGAATTCTTCTCCAGAGCAGACTCTATGCCTCTTAACATTCTCTGCCTCAGGGACACAGAGTTCAGGTTCAGTTACTCTCATAGAGAGCATTCCTCCCTCTGCTTAAGTGTCCTCTGCTCATGAGGAAACTGAGCCGAACAAAAATAAAAGTGTGATTTCCTCCGGGTTACAAGTGTGTCCTTCTAAGGAGAAACCTTAGCTTCACAAGTCATTTTCATCTAAGCAACAAAAGCATCCTTTCCTCCAGTGAAGAATACACTGACAGTCTCAAGCTCTGTGTTAGAGTCTGCCTAATGGAAAAGATACAAAATGACTTTGATTTAGAATTTTTTTTTTTTGAGATAATTTTGCCTGAAAACGGCATATCCGCTCTACAAACGATCGTTGCTAAAGTATCTCATTGTGTGCCTATTGTGTGTTGGGTGAATCCTAGTGGACTCCCTCAGAGGAAATGCTAAGCAAAGTGCAGAACTGGGCTTTGTCTATCGAGAAGTTGCATGCTCCATTGCAATGATGAAAGGCCCGGGGCAGCCAAGGGCATTTACAGTAAATGGGGCGTGGGCTCCAAATCCGAGGGGTTTTATGGCTCTGTGCTGGTTTTTTTGATTGTCAGGCTGCATTTGCCTAACTTGTTGATCATAAACAGCACGGCAGAGACTATTTCCTGACTAAGAATCCCTTTGATATTCTAGCAATGACTCATGGAGTCACACATGCCCACAGAGTGGCCAGTGTCACCTTCTGAGGTTTTCACGTAGGGCACGTACAACACGTAAAGCAAGAGTAATGAGATTTCCGTGTTAGCCTGAACTCCTTCCAGGCACTCTCTCCTGTCCCCTAATCAGGACCTTGGTAATTTGGGAGTCTACAGACCCCTTTGCTCCACACGACTTTCCCTGGTGCTCGACTTGTCAATACACCACTGTTAAGAGTGCACAGCATGCCGCCTTCTCGGTTTGATCCATGCTCTCTTTCTCCTTGGTAGGTCCTTGGTGGGCATTTCTGTTTGGTAGAGAGCATGTGTATGTCCACGCTTACAGATGGATGACTGGCTAGGTGGATAGCTGGCTCTTTAGTGAGGGAAGATAAAATGTATAATTTCTACCCTCTACCCTTTCTCTCCCTCTCTCATTTTCTCCCTCCTTCCCCCACCTCTCCTTTCTTTCCCCCCCCTTTCTCCCTCCATCCCCCGCTTCTGGTCCCCAAACATATATTGTTACAAAACACAGATACTCCCCTCAGTTTGAGGAGAAGGAACTGAAGGAGGAATCCATCGATGTGGAGTTATCTCACCAGCAGCTTAAATGAAAAAGGGGAATAGACATTTTGTCTCAAATTACAGAAGATTACTAGTTGGAGATAGCCTAGACTCTTTTACCAGAACCAGGGAGAAAAGAGTGTATGTCTGAAGCAGTAGTGAGAGTTGAGTATATTCAGGCTTCAGCATGAGTGTTTTAGAAACTACGAGGAAGTTTGTTAGGTCTAAACCAAGGGTGATTTGAAGATAACACAGGGAAATGCTTCTTAATGTTAAGCAAGTATTTTACTGTAGTTGATAGCCATATTTTTAATATCAATCCTACTTTTAGTTCTGGGGTAAATGAAAAAAATAAAATTTTTATTTTATGAATGTGAATTGCTTTAGATTTGTTCCACTGCCTTCCCCAGGACATTCCTCTGTCACACACTACACTACGAGCACCCAGGGACTGTCTCCATTTCACCAGCAACTGATTGCATATGTCCTTGTTACTCAAAATATCTCTGGGTTTTTGGTACTTTTCTTCTGAGTATGTGATACTGCTTGTTGGTACTTTTCTTCTGAGTATGTTGTAATGGGACATGCTCTGGCTCCCTGTGTGAGAGGTCAAAGGCCATGAGTGCATTAGACACGGGGTGCCCTGTAAGGACCCTGTTTACTGCGGTGAAACAACACTTGCTAACTGACACCAGGGTGTGCCTGAATGAGCTAATTCAGTTTCTAGTTGGAGTCAGTCTCAAGATGCATTACTGTGTAGAAAACAGTTCTGTAACATCCACAGAACAAAGAGAAAACTTAAGAGTGATACTATTTAAGGTCAAAACCTACATTTTTGAAACAGTAGAGGCTACCATCTCTACCAAAACAATAGTAACAATAAAAATACCCAGATTAACAGATCACTCTATTCCCTTCTGACATGTTAGGGGCCTCAATGGCTGGGGGAGAACAGGGGGCTGAGTATAGCACCCTAGACATGAGGTCTCCAAATGACTCACCTTAGAAAGAGTCTGGAAAGGGTCCATGCCCTAATTACTCTACAGTTGCATTGGGGAGCCCAATCAATAGCCCTTTTGTTTTTCCGGGAGTAGCAGTGAGGTATCTATAAAGCCCTCCCAGTAAAATATGATCCCAGTCCTGCAGGGCATGGCTGTGAGGCTAGTTTCTATGGAGGACTGAACAGCACAGGCGCTTTCGCTGAGAGCCATTCTTGCCGTGTTGCAAGATCATTTCCTATTACGTAAGAAGAGTGACTTCTTCCTTAGCTGTGGCCAAGCTGCCAGCCAGATCTCACAGACTGCCCTCTGAACTTTAGACCCTGCTTTCTCCCTGGCAGAGGACAGCCTGGCTCTTTCAGAGGAAAGCCTGTTATGGCCTCAACTGGAGAGCTCCCATTTGCAATTTTCAGGCTCACCGGTTTCAAAGTGGTTTCTATAAGGATATTAGACCAGATTCATCTGAGTCATGTTCTGAGTTTGTTGTAAAGTTACAAACAGTGGAGGCAAGCTTTCCAGAGATGTTTTGAGTAACAAGGACATATGCTACCAGTTCCCAGTGAAATGGAGACAGTCCCTGGGTGCTCGTAGCGTAGTGTGTGACAGAAGACTCTCTTGAGCATTGACAATGTCTCTTGACCCTCACAATTGCTAAGAACAGCTGACATGCAGTCTGACCTCATAAGCAGGAGGGAGGAGGAGGAGCCCATATTTCCTCCAAGCCATTAGTCCTGGACAGGAGGGAGTCCAAGTGGTACTGATGTTGTTGGCTTAGAAGACCCTCTGTACACGGTTTATTTTTTACCTGAAAAAATGGAAAGGCAGAACAAGATGGTCTTAAAACTCTTCTAGGGTAAACATAATACTCTGGTTCAAAGAGAGTCTTCTGAAGTAACTGGAAATCATAATAAACTCATCTCAGACTCAGAAGGCCAATGCCGCTCTCATCTGGGCACTGTGCTGTGTGCTGACTTCCTGCCCTCTGGTGTACAGTCTTCTCCCTTCACCCAGGGACTCAACTATCAGAATGCCTGGGGGAGGAGCTACAGAGCATCCTGTAGGCATGAGCTGTGTGTGCTGTGTCTTCTGTTCATAGGACGTTTTAGCAATCTCAGCGAGATTTGCCAGAGAAGCAGACAAAGGGAGCCACAGGGACCCACTTCTCAGGCACCTTTCTTCCTCTGTGCCTTTGATCTCCTTACAGTGTAGTCTGAAATACTTGCCATAGACAAGAACCAAACAATGGAACGCCAGCAGCAGATTGGTCCTAAAGCATACTGGTTAGCTCTTGGCTATCAGGCAGAGAGGTGTTGCCTTTCCTCAGACATGGCCTGTTGGTGTATGTTACTTCATCATGATAGAATTGAAAACAAAGACTTTTTTTTAACTTGGAAAATAACTTTGATTTGCTTCATATTTACGAAGTTAAAATTCCAAATAAAAATCCCAGTGTCAAGTTTTCTTTTTTCTGAAAATTTCTGGCCGTGTTTAGATGTGTGTTCCTCTAAGTTAACAGGCAGGCTGAGCTCAGAGGCTACTGTCCCAGGTGGTAGTTGAGGTACTTCCACAGTGACAGACCCTGCCTGGCCTCTTTTGCAGGGTATCTTGTTAGTCTGGCTCCTTTGATCATTTCTGCATGATTCTTCAAGGGAGTTGATAAGCCAAGTCTGGTGTCCTTGGACTAGGCAAAAGAAACTGGGATCTAGAAGCAGCAACGTTACCGTGAGAAGCTCCTTAGGAGTGAAGTGGAGTCTGAAGCAGGGCCCTGCAGTGAAGGACTTCTTTCTTAGGCTCAGGGTAGTGCAGAGAGGTTCTAAGCTAGGGCAGTGAGCACGTAGGCACCTTGTCCTGAGCTCAGCAGGATGAAAGGGTGGTGCCCCCGGGTGGAGGACCTGCTTTCCTTCTCATTCTCTTGGATCAGCCCTAAGGTGATCTTGCCATGATCTCCTATTACCAGTAGAAATCTTGGTCAGTAAGGTAACTTTTAGGCTTCTATTTCCAGCTCTAGTCATGTGTTGAAACGATCCTTAGACCCCTTAACTATTGGAACCACAAATGAAGGCTAACAGCGTGTGGCATGTCAGATTTGCATGGTCCTTACATTTCACAACAAGGATCTTGGCTTGGCTAATATTTTCATGCCCTAATAACAGCAATCAGCGCTTGGGTTGGTCATATGGTAATAAATAGGCACCCATCTGGGACATGGCCTTGTAAAGCAGGGCAGGAAGTGCCACATCATATGGAAAGTTGTACTTTTAGTTTCATAACTCGACTTTTGCCTAACAAAGACACTTACTGAAACAGCCCTCCTAGCATAAGGCATGCGTTAAGATAGTTCATGAAAATTGTATCTTTGTACAAAATATTTTCCTCTAAATCTTCTTGAGTTATCACTGTGACTCTGAAGTAGACAGAGATGCTGCTATAACTAATTTGTAACAAAAGGAAATGGGACTTAGGGAAATGAAGTAATTTTGTCGGTGTCTCATAATTAGGGAAACAGAATCAAAATCAGTTCCTGACATTAGTGCACTCGGCGTCTCTGCCTCTGTGTCCACATACCCAAAGACTGGGTACTAGTACCAGGGTGTGTGTATTTGTGTGGATGTCCACACACCCAAACACTGGGTACCAGTACAGAGAGGCAAGTTATTCTTTTTCAACCTAAGAACTTTTAAAGTGCTTACTTAGGAAAATGGCAAGTGTTTTATAGAATACATACAACTCTTAAGAAAAGTTAAAACATCCTGTGAACCTCACGTTAAGATTTTTCTTACACTTAGGGGCCCAGAGTCACAATCCAAATGAGCTTAGTCTCTTTTATGGACCCATGGCCTCTCCAGGGTGTTTTGATGACTGGTTATAAGAAGCATCCATAATGTAAGAATCCATACAGGAACTGCTTTCCCTGGCTGTGACATACGTCCTGGCTATTCTCTTTATCCAAAATGTGCTTTAGAAAACCCGTAATTTCATGTTGTTATTATTCAGCCGCCAATAGAAAATACTTATATATTCCCCAAACCTTTGTATGCCACCTAAGCTACTCCACGTCTCTTATATGGCTGTTGCTATTATTACATTATCAAAGGAAAACGTGCAAAGCAGGTTCCTGGCTTGGTGTAGCCCAAGGGGCAGAGTGACATGCCCAGGCTTTGCCCCTTTCTGGAGCCCTGGTTTCCCTGTTTTCCCCTAAGTCTACTATGCGGGTCATGTGCTGTCTTTCTTTACCTTCCGGCACTTTCATTGTGTATGCTTGGTGGGCCTGGGTGCATTTAGGAACATACCCGTAACTGTCCTGTGAATTGGTGATACAGTTTTAAATTGTTTGAACTTTGTCAACAAGTGGAGACTTCTTTAGGACTTTCTGTGTTTTTGGAAACCATGGTATACTTCTTAGGAAAATATTATTCTTGTTTATAAAGAATATAAAAATTCCTTTGAGATCACTAAAGTATCTAATTAAAATACTTATTTTTATAAAGTCATAATTTTTTTAAAGCTATTAGATGCTGTGGGATCCAGTGACTTTTGAAAATTCAGTTTTATGAAGTAAAAATGAGTCTTTCAAAAGCCATGAACATCTCACTATGTGGAGTTATGGCACATTCAGTAAAAGTGTTTCTTTTAACCCAGGCCGGGATGAGCTTTACCCATGGTGGCCTGTGACCTCGCCTTCCTTGCTGAGTGATGGAAGCAAGCTGCAGAACACGATTGCCCCTCCCTTCTTCATTGCCTTGAATCCTGGACTTCAGATATCCATCCCTTTCTTTTGTTGAAAGTATTTTATTTATTATTTTACATGTAGGGATGGTGGTGGTGGTGGTGGTGTGTGTGTGTGTGTGTGTGTATGTGTGAGTGTGTGTGTACATGTGTATGTGCATGCACCCTGTCCCTTCCTGGTATCCAAGGAGGCCAGAAGAGAGCATTGGACCTCCTGAAACTAGAGTTACACATGGTTGTAAGGTACCATGTAGATACAGGTACTTAAACCTCTTGAAGAGCAGCCAGTACTTTTAATGTTGAACTATCCCTCCAGCACCGATATGTTAATTTCTCCAAATTAAATCTACAAAATATTCCCAGAATATTCAGTCTCCTTTCATCTATATTCTTTTTTCCTTGTCTTAGAAATCTTATTAATGACATTTTAGCATTAATCATCCTATTGCTTTTTGACTGTACCTTGAAGATCCTTAATTTTGTGCCTTTGATCATGTTTAAATTAGTCTACTTCTATTCAAGTAAGCTCAGACTTTTCAATGAACTTAAATATTAATAGAGTTAATAACTTACATTGTAGGAGCAATATTACAAAGTAAGAATATTCTATGAGAAATGGGAAATTAGTAATAATGACTAAGAGGTAGTATCATATATATATATATTATTCATATATTTATAAGCCACTAAAGCAGTAGTACTTGACACATACCATTTGTCTGACTAGTATTTTTCTATATGATTGCTAAAGGGAAGGGAATCAGCAAAGGCATCATGGGAGAAACATCCATTAGTTATGACCAAAAAGTGAACCATGAATGAATGAAGTGAGGCTAAGAGCTTTCTGGACAAAGTAGCTCAGTCTAGATTAGCATGTCTCAAATTTAGGACTCTCCATCGTCTTCAGTTGTATTGACAGCTCTAAAAAATTCTGCATATGTAGATTTTATTTATCTGTATGTATCCATATATTAATATATAAATTACATATCAGTGTAATTTAGAAATGAAAGCGAAAGGCGCTGAAGAGGGGGCTGAGCAGTAAAGAGTTCTTGCTGTTCTTGCATAGGATCGTGGTGTGGTTTACAGCACCCACAGCAGGCAGTTCACAACCACCTGTAACTCTAGTTATGGAGGCTCTGATGACCTCTTCAGGCCTCCGTGAATACCTGTGTGTGGGGGGTATACATACATACTCTCAGGCACACACACATACACATACACAAATAAAAAAAATAAGTCTTAAGAGAACGTAAAACTAAGAAATGAATTTTTATTGATTTTTAAAAATATAACCATAAACTTATGACATGTTGACATTATTAACATTTTTATTGGAAAAAATATTACAAAAGCAATATATTTAGTGCAAAAATTTGTTTTTACCAGTTTCTTTAATGTCTAGTTTAATAGAAGGAGGCAGAGTTTCTAATCTGCTTCTACATTCCGTGTGTTACAGTAGCACAGACCATTTACCTCTAGAAACTCTACTGTGTATTTGGGAAAATGAGAATGAGAAATATAAATAATACATCAGTATCTCAGTGGACACAGAGTCTCCTTGTTTAGACACCCAGGAGAGGCTCAGGATCCCCTGAGGCCTGTGAACCACACAGCAAGGACCTCCACATTCTGCTATATAAGGCCATTCATCTCTTTAAAACAATTTACTTTCTGAATGATGTGTATGTGTCTGTGTGAATCTGTGCATGTGATTGCAGGTGCCCATGGAGGCCGGAGGTGCTGGATCCCTGGAGCTGGAGTTACAGCTGACTGTGAGCAACCTGATATTGGTGCTGGGAGACATACTTGGCTCCTCTGGAAGAGCAAGAAGAGCTGTTAACTGCTGAGCCATCTCTCCAACCATTTATTCATCTCTTTTTATGAATATTCTTATTCGCTTTTCCCTTTCTCTTATTAATTAATAAATTCTATGAGAACAGAGGTAGTGATATTTGCTCAATGAAATAATTGGCTGATATTGATGACATTGGTTTCCATTAAAACTTATATATATACACACAGAGACACATACACATATGCATACATCAGTTTATCATATCTATCCATTTATCATCAGCATTTTAAGAAGTAGATATGTTAAGTATATAAATACTATAAATGAATAGAATCAGCTGTTAAATATTGGCTCAAAGGTAGTAACAGAAGTAATGAAATTACTCTTTCTACCATAGATATTGCTCAAACAAAGGAAATGAATATGTATAGACAGGATGGCAATTTGCCAGCCTTACTTCTGCAAATCTTAAATTCCTGGTACATCTAGGATCATTATATTATGTCCCTTCACTGTCTGCTGCCAGATGGCAGCTGCATTTATATTTATATGTCAATCAAGTATATGTAGAAACCCCGCCATGAGGTCTGCCATAGGAAGTGCACTTTTTTTTTTCATTTTTTTGGAGGAGGAGAGTTAGAGACAGGGTTTCCCTGTGTAATATCCCTGACTGTCCTGGAACTAGCTCTTGTAGACCAGGCTGGGCTTGAACTCACAGACAACCGCCTTCCTCTACCTCCCGAGTGCTGGGATTAAAGATGTGCACCACCACCGCCCGGCTGGAAGTGCACATTCTTCAGTCATTTCTCAAGGAAATTCCATCAGGAGCAGCTTAGCGGGCTGTACAGAGATCACTGTTAATACAACACACTCAGGTCCTGAGTATGGCCTGGCCACGGGTCCCTTCCTCGAAAGACATCATTCTTTGGCATGCCAGTAGAGGACCAGGTCTCCCAGCATCTTTCTCCAGTGCATGCCTGATCAGACTTGCTATGCTTCAGCTCAAACATCCAGGATGGAGTGTAGCTACAAGGAGCCTTACCGTATTCTGACAACTACAACTCTAAAAACATATACAGTAGATCTTTTGGATATTATGTTTTGTTTCCCCTTTGTCAATGGAAAGAGCAGATTAGTACAAGTTGGGTTCAGATGTACCGAATAAATATACCCCAAACTTCTACATATCTGAAGCTTGATGGTGGAATAAGACCATCTAATGAAGTCAATGCGGTCTTTCAGGGAGGATGTTGGGGCCAGCGAAGGTAAATAATTTATCCAGGACTGTTAAGTTGAGTGTGCTGACAGTCCTTTGTGTCCATGCTGTGCCCCATCCCAGGGAGGGTCTGAGTTGAGGCTTCCGGGCCGCTGAAAACGCTTCATCACTAGGAGCCGCAGCATTTCCTGGCTTGAGAGCGTGTGCTCAGTGGGGCTTGTTTTCTGTGAGATGGGTTACTACAATTTTGAGTGAGACTTTGGGCAAGATGCTCAAAAGATCAAACAAACCAGGCAACTAATTCTTAAACAGTCCTGTCCATTCCAACCAGCTGGGTTTAGCTCACAACATCTTGAGACTCCGGCCCCAGTAGGGGCTCCTTATAGCACAGAACAAGCTGGTGGATGTGTGTGACCGTTGGGCGCATATGTTCTACTCTATTAGTTGTTGCTTTTTGGCTTCTTGCTTATTTCTTCCTCTAAGGACTAAACTAAGCTGCATAGTTATGCCCTCTACAAGAAACAGCTCCCCTCATGGGCATTGCTTTGCTCAACGATTAAGTGTTGTTGCAGGGAGACTGTATCATCAAGGAAAATGACTGTGTAGCTATCTTTGCCTTTGTGAAGGGCAAGTAATTCTACAACATGTGGCTTCCTGCTTGTCTGTACACTCCCCACCACACCATATGTCTGGCCTTCCATGAGCAAAAGTTTCACTCTTGAAATTAGTGGTGACCTTTCTTGTTTTTCATATACCCGAAAGAGGAGATACTTTGTTATCAAGTAGTTTTAGGACTGGTTTCTGCAAGGTAGGAGACAGCCTCACAATGAAGCCTGAGCAGCAGTAGCTCCAGGACCAGGTGGATGAATGCTTGTCCAATGCTGACTCCAGAGCAAGCGCTCACTTCCTGTCTTCAATATCACTGTAGTGGCGAGGTCTACCCAAAACATGTCCAAGTGCCATGTGCAGAGACAACTATTTCTCTCTATTTCAAGGGTGGGCAATCACAGGGGAAAAGTAGAAGAGCGAACAGTAGTGACCAGAATGTCTGCCCCTTCCTGGAAGCTTGGAACTTGAGACTCATCACGGTGACATATTGCTTCTTTCCTCTCAAGAACAGCCTCGTGTTTCAGTGAGTGGGAGCTCAGAAAACAAATCTTCATCTAGAGAGACTTGGTGTGAGAAAAGGAGACATGTGGAGCAGAAGGAACATTAGGCTTAGCAGGAGGAAAGACTGTAGGAAGAGCTGCAGGCTGAGGGGAGCCAGCCCTGGCCTTGCCCAACCTAGGCTATCTCCTCTTGTGCCCATCAGCCCACCCTCCCTCACCACTCCCGACCTCCTTGTACTTCCCTACAAATGTGAAGAAAGTTCCAAAACTCTTGGCATCCAGAACAAGTACTCCTTCAAGTGGCCTGAGGCTGTTCTTGTGTTTGAATCTTCTAGAGAAGATACGCATAATTCAGGTCCTCCTCTCTCAATCCCCACCCACTTTAGAAAATTCAGCCTCATAGACCCAATGGGAAAGTCATTTGATCAAATATTAATGTTATACATTATATTTTAGGAAGTAGTTACCTTTATAAAACAGAGAAACACAAATTAAAAAATCTCCAAACAAAACATGTATGATGTATCACATATATAAAGACTTGTTTGTAAATATTTTTCTGTCAATTAATGCTTCTTAAAAGTAAGTCTTTGAGGATTACAATCTTGTGCAATGTGTTTTGATTATAATTGGCCTCTCCTTCCCAGATCCACCTCCTCTTCTCTACCCACCCAAATTCATGGCCCTTTAAAAAAAATAGAAGACCAATTTGTGTTGCCTAAATATTGTTGGGTGTGTGGTCTTCCACTAGAGCTTAGTCAATTTATTAGGGGATACACTCTTAGA
Organism: Alexandromys fortis; assembly: GCF_014885135.2. Lineage (NCBI taxonomy): Eukaryota > Metazoa > Chordata > Mammalia > Rodentia > Cricetidae > Alexandromys > Alexandromys fortis. The sequence goes on from NW_026068103.1 coordinate 505,439, forward strand.
TAAAATTCTCTCTATATATATATTCCATAGCTGGGACTTGAACTGTAAAAGCCCGGGACAGACTCTACCAAGAGAGAAAAGAAGCAGCCCATCATATCAAAATCATGTTACAAATTAACTCACCAGAAGGTTCCTCCAGGATAATGCCTGTAGTTAGGATGATTTTAGCAACAGGCCATAGAAATGGCTGTGAGCCAATACCCGGGTCTGTGCTCAGCAGACCTGGGCTCCAGTTCCAATGCTCACTTCCTAACCTGAAGAATGGTGATAATCGTTGTCTTGTCTTGCAGGTTTCCTGTGAACTCTGATGCTGTGTGTGCAAAGGACACATCATCATTCCTGTCACATTTTAAGTATTGTTCAGGAGTTGTTATCCTTTTGTTTATAGATGTGATGGCTACTTGCTTACTTGTTTGTTTGTAAGGTCATAACTATAAAATCTGTTCAAACACAATTTTCATATGTTTCCACTAATTGGTGATTACCAGAATCAAAAAGTAAATGACATTATCATTTGTGGATGTGATTTTTATAATCTCTGCTGAGTGTTTCTCTATAATGAAATACTTCCCCCCCCTGGAGAAATAGCACATTATAATTCCAAGGAAACAATTTATATTTAAAAAATTCAATTTCCTTTGGCCTAAATTTGAGTTTATTTTAATCACAAATAACAAGGAAATTAACAATCAGTCCTGGAACCTTATCTATTACCATCTATTTCTCATAAGATTACTAAAAACTTATATACTGTAAACCATGGTTACTCTCATAAAAACAGGAAGTGAACTGAGACCTGTGTTTCTAATGAACAAATGTCAGGTGTCATGTTGCTAGGAAATCACTATGTAACTTGAACTTTCTCTGTATGCAAATCTTCTGAATATGCTTTAGGACACCCGTAACCAAGCTGAAAATTTAGATAATATTCCAATTACAGCATTCAATAGTACGATTTTCAAGTAAGAATGTCCCGAACAAACCATTGTTTCTGTACTGAAGTTATTATTAATCATGTTTTCCCCAAGACAAGGTTTCTTTGAGTAGCCTTGGCTGTCCTGGAACTAACTCTCCTCTGAAGACCAGGCCAGCTTTGAACTCACAGAGATCCATCTGCCTCTGCCTCCCAAGTGCTGGGATTAAAGGCGTGCGCCACTACTGCCCAGCAATAATGAAGCTATTTTTTGAAGACTAAAAGTTCTCTCTGTTTGGAGGAGTGGGCAGCTATGTGTGCTACCGAGGTTCTATTTTCCTTTTAAACTAGGTTTTCCACAGAGATGAGTTTCTGGTCTGCATCTTCTGGACAGGTTTCCTAATAGAATCTGCATGTTCAAAATGCTATTCTGCATTTCTTGCACTTGGACCAGCTGCACACAGTGGAGTACTACACAGCAGAAAAAAATGACATCTTGAATTTTGCAGGCAAATGAATGGAGCTAGAAAACATCATTTTGAGTGAGGTAACCCAGACCCAGAAAGACAATTATCACATCTACTCACTCATAAGTGGTTTTTAAACATAAAGCAAAGAAACTAGCCCACAAATCACAATCTCAGAGAACCTAGACAACAGTGAGGGCCCTAAGAGAGACATACATAGATCTAACCTACATGGGAAGTAGAAAAAGACAAGATCTCCAGAGTAAATTGGGAGCATGGGGACCTTGGGAGAGGATTGAGGGGAAGGAAGAGGCAGGGAAGGGAGCAGAGAAAAATGTAGAGCTCAATAAAAATCAATAAAGTTTTTTAAAAAATTATTCAGCAGTGTCTTCCATAGGTGCTGGACCAAGATAATGAGGAATGCCACGTTCCAATGCATGGTTTTATTGTGGGATCTTTTGAATAAAAAAAAATGACCATTATAGATCTGTAGCCTCCTTTCTCTCTGGGTTAAGGTGTGTTTTCACTTCCTCTTCCTTTCCTACTGGGATTGTGTAAGCAACACCCCATAAATTGCTCCCAGGATTTTCAACAAGAGTCACGATTCTTTCAGGCTTGCCAGGAACCCCATGGTGATCGGTGCTGCCTTGCTTGAAGTGCTGGTTGTAGCTTGCCCAGGTAGGGGGAAGTCCACCTTCCAGAAGAGCGAGCCATGACCAAACATCCACATCTTTCTGGACCTCAGCATCAGAACCGGACTGCGGCCAACATGAGTAACCAGCTGCTTGGGAACCCATTCTTGTTTTCTCAGAGAGAATCAAGGTAGTTAAGGGACATTAGTTTGAGACAAAAGAGTGGATATTATAGACAAATCACTTAGCTGTTCTAGCTGATGGATGTTGGGGTTGTAGCTGGTAAGAACACGGTGGGACTGTGAGGAGGCGCGAATCCCCACAGCTTTCTGTGTACTCCCTGAAGCTAATGCCCCAGTTAGGGGGACAGTAAGAAAGGGGATAGGAAGACAACCAGTATCTACATGGGGTGGACCAGAGAGGTGTGGGGGGATAAATGTGACACTGAAAGGTGGGACAGTGGCTGGGCTTCTGGTCCTTTACCTGATCCTTTTTCCTAAGGGAATGAGTGGTTAAGACTGAATTCTGTGAAGACGCTCCCTGATGTCATTCCCCGAAGAGTTCATAATAAGAGGCTCTTCAGGCCTGGTGCTCTAAAGCTGTCCTTCCAAAGGAGCTGGCCAGATATAGGGAGTCTCAGAGGCAGCAGGTCTGGGTTCTGTCTCATCCTCTACCTTCCCCTTGCTCCAGGACCGGCACTGAGTCACTTGTGATCCGTGGCCCCTCTATTACACAATGAAAGCGTTGAAGCAGAGCATCCATTCTCCCGTTGCTCTTTCTTTCCCAATTTAGAGAAAGGGTTTTTCCAATTACTCCACTGCCCAGTGGAGAATGGCAGCCTAGGCCGCCACCAGAAGCTCACTGAAGCTAATGTTTGTTTGTTTGAGTGAGGACAAGGAACATTCTTCGGACAGCGATGAGACAGGGTGACATCTGACTTGGGTGCTGTCCTGGTGTTTCTGCGGGCTAAAGGAGAGCAGGGAATGCCCGCTTGTACCCAGGCACTTGTTCTCGAGGGAGAACCCTGTGACACCCCTGTGAGTCTCCAGTTGCAAGGGAGTGAGGTCTTGGATGCTCTTTCTCAAGGCAAAGCACAATAGACAAAGAAAATAAAACATTCCATAATAAAATCAAATGTAAGCATCATCTATCTACAAATACAGCCTTCAGAAGGTGCTAGAAGGTAAACACTAACCTAAAGAGGTCACCTGAATCCAGCTGCTTCTCAGTCATTTGAGTTTTCCTCTTTTGGAAATTTTGTTTAATATCTGTACCCCATTTTTTAATTGGACTCTTTGTTTTCTTGATATCTAGCTGTTTTCTTTATGCGTTTTGGATGTTAGGATGTGAGGTAGGTAAAAATCTTTTCCCATTTTGTAGACGGCCACTTTGTCCAAATGGTGGTGTCCTTTGTCGTATAAAAGCTTTTCAGTTCCATAAGGTCCCCTGTTTTAATTATTTAATGTAGTGCCTGTGCTAACTAATGGTGTTCTGTTCAGCAAGGTTTTTCCTTTGCCAATGAGTTCAAGGCTGTTTCAAGACCACTTCCTCTCCTATCAGGTTCAATGTATCTGGTTTTGGTTGAGGTCCGTGAGCCATGTAGAGTTTAGCTTTATGTAAGGCGATAAGTATGTTTGTATTCTTCTACATGGAGACATGCAGTTTGACCTGCATCATTTGTTGAAGATGTTCTCTTTTTTCCCCGCTGTCTATTTCTGCCCTCTTTATCTAAAATCAGGTGTTCTTAGGTATGTGGAGTTATGTCTGGGCCTTTCTGTCTTTGTGCCAATAATAGGATGTTTTTATTGCTGGAGCTCTTTAGTGCAATTTGAGGCTGGGCATGGTGGTACCTCCAGCAGTTATTTTTTTTATTAAGAATTATTTTAGCTCTCCTGTTTGCATGTGTGTGTGTTTTCATATTAAGCTGAAGATGGTCCTTACAAGATCTGTGAAGAATTGTGTTGAAATGCTGATGGAATTACACTGAATCCTTAGATTGCTATTGGCAGGATGGCTATTTTTACTATATTAATACTACTGGTCCATGAGCATGGGAGATTTCTATATTTTCTGGTATGTTCTTCAATTTCTTTCTTCAATGTCTTAAAGTTTTTATGATACAAGTTTTTCACTTGATTGGTTAGAATTACCCCCAAGATATTTGATATTATTTGAGGTTATTGTAGAAAGTGCTGCTTCCTGATTTCTTTCTCTGTCAATTTATCATTTGTTAATAAGAAGCCTATTAATTTTTGTGAGTTAATTTGGTCTCAGTATCCAGCTACTTTCCTGAAAATGTTTATAAGCTGTAGGAGTTTCCCAGTGGAATTTTTCAGATTACTTATGTATACTATTATACCGTCTTCAGATAAAGATACTTTGACTTCTTTTCCAGGCCCTTGGTCTCCTTCAGTTCCCTTATTGCTCTAACTAGAGCATCAAGTACTATATTGAATAGGAGAGAGTTGACAATTTTGTCTTATTCTTGTTTTTAGTGAAATTGCTTTAAATATTTCTCCATTTTAACTTGATATAGACTGTGGACTTGCTATAAACTACCTTTATTATGTTTAGCTATGTAGCTAGCATCCCTAATCTCTCCAGGACATTTATTCATAAAAGGGTGTTAGATTTTGTCAGTGACCATTTCTGCATCTTAAAAACCATGTGAACTTTTTCCTTTCACCTTGTTTATATGGTGGATTATATTTATTGATTTTCATGTATTGAACCATCCCTGCATCTTGAAATGAAGCCTACTTGATCATTTTTGAATGATCTTTTTGGTGTGATCTTGAATTACGTTTACAAGTATTTTATTGAGTATTTTTGCATCTGTGTTCATAAGGGAAATTGATCTGTATTTCTCGTTCTTTGTTGAGTCTTTATGTGGTTTGGGTATAAGGGTAACTGTGGCCTCATAAAATGAATTGGGCAATGTTCCTTATGTTTCTGGTTTTGTGGAATAATTTGAGGAGTATTGGCATTACTTCTTCTTTGAAAGTCTAATATAATTCTGTACTAAAACCATCTAGCCTTAAGCTTTTTTTGTGGTTGTTTGGAGACTTTTAATGACGGGTTCTATTTCAGAAGGGTTATAGATCTAATCAAATTGTTTATTTCATCTTGCTTGATATAACTTTGATAATTGACATCCATCAAGAAATGTATCTATTTATTTTAGGTTTGGCAATTTGGTAGAGTACAGGTTTTTAAAGTACATCCTTCGGGTTTTCTAGATTTCCTCCATGCCTGTTTTCATGTCTCCTCTTTCATCTCTAATTTGGTTATTCTCTCTTTGCCTTTTAGTTGATTTGCCAATCTTATTGATTTTCTCAAAGAGTGAACACATTGTTGGACTGATTCTGTCTCCTTCTTTTTGTTCCTATTTTATTGATGTCAGCCCTGAGTTTGACTATTTCTGGCCATCTATTCCTCTGGATGTTATCTCTCCTCTTTCTGTTCTAGAGTTTCCACATGTGAAGTTAAGCTGCTAGTATGGGAGCTCTCCAGGTTTTTTCTTCTCTTCTCTTCTCTTCTCTTCTCTTCTCTTCTCTTCTCTTCTCTTCTCTTCTCTTCTCTTCTCTTCTCTTCTCTTCTCTTTTCTTTCCTTTTCCTTTCTTTCTTTCTTTCTTTCTTTCTTTCTTTCTTTCTTTCTTTCTTTCTTTTAAATGCAGCCTTAGTGCTGTGAATTTTCCTCTAAGGACACTCTTCATTATATCCCTTAAGTTTGCATGTGCTGTGTATTCATTTTTATTCAGTTCTAGAAAGTATTCAATTTCTTTATTTCAGTATTGACCCATTTTCACTCAATAGAGAGTTGTTCAGTTTCCATGAGTTTGTAGGCTTTCTGCTGTGGTTGATATCCAGCTTTCATCTATGGTTGTCTGATAGGATTCTGGGAGTCACTTAATTTTGTCGTATCTGTTGAGACTTGCTTTGTATCTGAGTATGTGGTCAGTTTTGGAGAACGTTCCATGAGGTGCTGAGAAGAAGGTATATTCTTCTGTGTTTGGCTGAAATGTTCTGTAACTCTCTGTTAGGTTCCCATTTGGTTTATACAGTATGGTCGCTCCGTCATGTCTCTGTATGGTTTAGTCTGGATGAGCTGTCTACTGGTGAGAGGAAACAGGTACTGAAGCCTCCTGCTGTCAGCATGTGTGGGTCAATGTGTGATTCAAGGTGCAGTCTAATAGGATTCAGAGAGTTAATCTGTATCTTTTATGAACTTGGGTGCCCGTGTTTGGGGCATAAGTGTTGAGAACTGCAATGTCCTCTGGATTATTCTTTTTCCTTTAAAGCATATGTAATATTTTTCCCTATCTCTTCTGATTAGATTGGGTTTGATGTCTGTCATATATTAAAATGGCTACACCTGCTTGCTTCTTAGGTCTATTTGCTTGGAACATCTTTTGTTCTTTTTTATCCTTTTACTTGAAGTAGTGCCTGTCTATCTTTGACGCTAAAGTGTATTTCTTGAATGCAGCAGAAGGATGTATACCCCTTTTTCACATCTATTCTGTTAGTCTTGTGTTTTTGTAGGAGAATTGGGATATTCTCTGATATTGAGAGATATTAATGAACAGTGATTGTTGATCCCTGTTTTGTTGTTGTTGCTATGGTGGGGGATGCATATGTATGTGCATGCTTCCTCTCTTTTGATTTGCTGCTCTGAGATTATTTAATCCCCGTATTTTCTTGGCTGTGGTTAACGTCCTGGGGTTTTCCTTCTAGCACCTTCTGTAGATTATTTATAGGTAGGTATTGCTTAAGTTTGGTTTGATGCTTATCTTTTCCGTGTATGGCGATTGGAAGTTTAGCGAGATACAGTAGTCTGGGCTGGGCTGGTATGTGTGGTCTCTTATAGTCTGCAGCATAGTCTGTCCAGGCCCTTCTGGCTGTCAGAGTCGCTATTAAGAAGTTAGGTGTAATTCTAATAGGTCTGCCATTATATGTTACTTGGTCTTTTTCGTCTTTTTCTCTTACAGCTTTTAATCCTCCTTTTTTGTTCCATACGTGTATGTGTGTATATCCATACATGTGTTTTGATTATTGTTTGCTGAGGGGAATTCTACTTTTGGTCTAGGCTATTTCGTATTCTCTATGCTTCTTATACCTTGATAGACGTCTCCTTTACGCTCAGGACTTTTTTTTTTTTTTTTTAAAAAAACAATGAATGTCTTCTTTGACATAATGTCCAGTTCTTCTGTAGTGTCTTCAGTGCCTGAGATTCTCTCTTCCATCTCTTGTATTCTGTCAGTGAGGCTTGCGTCTGAGTTTCCGGTTCGAGTTCCTAAATTTTTCGTTTTTAAATTTCCCCCAGTTTGGGTTTTCCTTATTGATCCTGTTTCTACTTTCAGGTCTTGAGCTGTTTTATTCACTTCCTTTCACTGTTTGCGTTTTCATAGATTTCTTTAAGGGATTTCTCCGTTTCCTCTTTAAGAACTCTATTACATTTATAAAGGCTAGTTTCAGGTCTCTGTCTTGTGCTCAGCGATGTTTCAGTTCTCAGGGTGCATTGTAGTAAAGCTGCCTGGCTCTAGTGGGGGCACATTGTCCTGGATGTTATTGATGGTATCTTCACACTGGCGCGTAGGCATGCCAATTGGAACGATTTAATTCTTAATGCTAATATCTGGTTTTGTTGGGTGGGGGCTTTGTTCCTTGGTTTCTGATGTCTTCTCCAATTTTTAGCAGAGTGTCGTGTCTGTGTGCTGCCTAGTGGGGGATTCTTATGGAATCCCGCTGGGTGCGGCGACTGGAAGTTTCTAGAGAACTGTGTTTCTAGATTATCGTGACTCTTAGAAATGAGGATGAGCTATGAGGTGATCTGAGGGTGTCCACAGGAGGGAGGAAAACTGAATGTTCCAGCAAGATCTGCTTCTCCTGAAGATGGAGGCAGAGAGTGAGGAGGGGCCACACACAGCAGATGGTCCGCTACAGAGCTGGGCGTGAGACTGGGGGACTGGATTTGGAGACGAGCGTGAAGATCCGCAGTTAGCCTACGTGCTTCCCTGGCTGGAGCGGCCTTCGGTTTCCACAGAAGCCAGATTTAGTTTTGATTTGATGATTAAAATCCAAAAACGAATGAAAATCGTCAGAAGCAGAAGGAAGCCATCTCTCTTGCTGTACAAGACTGGATCCTGCCCTGGGAAGGGCGGGTGTGGGGAGGCATTATCCTCCACTGTGATTACAGTTTTACAAAGTATCTGTTAGTTAGAAAGGATTGAGGAAGGCTGAGACAATCACAACCTTAAAATTCAAGCCGCTGGCCCGATGATGCTTTCACACATGTTTAAAAAAAAATGTATTTTTCACTGGTAGCGAGAAGGCATCATATTTTTCCCCATCAAAGAGCAAATAATTCCTGGTTTGCCCGGTTAAGCTTCGCAACATCATTTAGTCAGCCCAAAAGTCCCTTGACCAGGGGAAAGTCACCTAACCACACCTCACAACAGGAAAAATAAAGACTTATTGTGTAAGCCACTTTCCTTCAGCAGTGTGTCTGCTGATCAGCTATTTCATTTATTCATCATGAGCTGGAGCCGTCACGGCACCTTGTTTACAGGAAGTTCTTTCAGAAACAAGCTTTATGAGCTTAAGTGAACTTAACACCAAATCGCACCACTCAGAACCCCACCTATACCTATGTCTTCCGTCCTTACCTGACCAGGTAAGGAGAGAGGCGTGACTAGCCCTCTAGGGAACCATATCTCAGTCTGGAGGATTTCGAGCACTTTCAAACTAATCCGGAGCAATGTCACAAGCAGACCTGGGCGTTTTAGGCAAATGCTGTGGCCTCTGCTTATAATGTTTACTTCCAGTGCTGTATGGAGCCTGTATTGCCTGTTCGTCTCTCAGGCTTGTCGACTGGAACCCCTTGAAGCCTCGGACCATGTCTATTCAATGTTTATATCCTCCATGTCTAGCACTGATTAGAGTTTACCAAATTATTATATTCTTAATTTTCTGTATTCTAGTGCCAAAAAATTTAACAGATATTTTAAAATCACATGTACTTTGACGGCAAAAATCAGTCTGGGCACACCTTGATGACACGGCAGAGATGAGTAACGTGTCAGCTGGCAGTGGTCGTGGGAGGAGAGAGAGCATTTGTAGAGTCATGGGATGGTAGAAGCCTCCCCGGCAGGAGGGTTTACCCAAATTCCCTGTTATCCTTATTCATGTAATTCCCCTTCTGACTTTATACAAAACCAGACAGTTGTCTGGCACCATCCTTGTCTATTACACAACCGAGATACACTTTCCTGCAAGCTTTTAATTTCCCCGAGCAAACAGGTTTTGGCTTTCCATACCTTGAAGGAAAACAAACTGCCAGTTTCATGGGAGGGAGGGCTGGAGGTTTGTATATGGTAGTCGTCGTCAAGGCCCAGTCCAGGCAGCCCGAGCATCTGATGAATAAACAGGAGCCTGGAGGTGGTTGTCCTACCACGGGTCAGACAGGGTGCCAGGCTTTCAGAGAACTGGCTCTGCCCATGTCTGCTTTACGACTTCCAGCCCGGTCCACGGTACCTCATTGTTCTTTGGGGAACTCTTTGCTATAGAACTGAAGAAGTAGGATCCTCAGAAGAAACAATTCGCTGTGAATCAATTTATTCCATCACTGTGGCCCACAGGGAGAATGCTGGGTGGGACACCGCAGCTCCACGGTGGAGCCTAAGCGTCTTGTCCAACAAAGGATGAATTTAAGGATGGCCACAGGAGAACAATACTCCCTTTGTTGTGGAAAATCTCCTCTAATTTTTCTCCTGGTTGTGGTTGCCGCTAAGGCTGTTTGTTCATGCAAGTGTTTCTAGCATGCCTTTGCACTTTGCCAGGGAAACTGGCCTTCCATCCTGCCATTTCGCAACAGGACTTCTTACTGTATCTCATGAACCTAATGATAGGCATTGTGACAACCACCTGTGCTTAAGATCATTGCTCCATGGGTTTCACTCTAATGCCAGCCTTCCTAGTGTCATGCCTACAGATCTGAATGGGCACACCCCTTCCTAACGACATGGAAATATGTCATTAAAAAAAAAGAAAATGAAAACAACTTACTCCTCCGTGGACACCTTGTGACTGACACTCTATGAGACACAATGGTAAGAAACCTGTTGATCATCTTTCCAACCCAGGCGTTGGGTAGATGTCTGCTGTCTGAATCACCAGGAAGTCCGAGGAAAGTATTTTGTACCATTGCTAGGCTTCGGTGTGGAATGTTCCGGCAGTTTACACGGACACCATACCAACAGATTCAGTTTCATGGGCTGGAAGGCAGCTGATTTGCCCTCCAAGTTACTGGTACATCTGTCTGTCAGACACAATCCATGTGAGCCCATCTGATACTTGACTTGTAAAATACACTATAATGTCAAATAATGAAAATGAAGGTAGAGACTGCGCCAAGCAACACAGCGCTAAGATGGCTACGCAACTCTCTTGTGGTGGCTTTTCTTGTCTTTGATTAACTGCATCCACCTAGATGAGCCCAGTTACTTAATCTTTTTTTGTTTGTTTGTTTGTTTGTTCGTTTAGTTTACTTGGTTCATCTATAGAATGAAAACTAGTTACAACACACTGCCTGCCTTAAGACAACTTTTTGACTCTTGATACTTTAAGGTTCCTTAAAAATCTCATTCTGGATTGCATTTCCATATTAAAGGTATAGATTTCTCCTGTAGGACTTTGGGCATTTCATTGACTCTGAGATTTCAGTGGCGTTGCCTATAACCAGCCTCCATCTTTGTTACTGTGTATTCTTGCTTCTGTTCCACACCAGTTCAGGTGGATTTGAAAAGTACCATGTCACAAAGGAATTGTCCCTGGGGATGCTCTCACGCCATGACAAGGTTGCTAGGTTAAAATCTTTATCCACTTGTAAAAGCCAGACATAAGCGTCCAAGCTGACCTCAGCATGGCCCAAAGCATTAGTAGAGAAGAGACGTCTTTGTGCCACCCTTCACCAAACAACAGAGATGGATCAACCATGTCACCTCCCCTTCTCATGCTCATCCAGAGTTAACAATCGTCCAAACGTAACTTGCTTTCAGCCCTGCTGGGTAAGCTGCTTAAAGAGATTTTGGAGATGGAACTTGGAAACAGTAACAACTAAAAGAAACGACTCTTGGGGATCTATTTTAATGATCATCTGCAGATGGTTACTATAGTGAACGTGTCATTAATAAACTGAGTTGCCCAACAGTCCTTTTAGCTAGCTGGGCTGCGCTTCCTGCTCGCGCATGTTTTTATCACAGCCAGGCATGGTTTTAGAAAACATATGGGTCCCGACAAAGAGACTTTGAGTACAGAGAATCTTATGTCAGGGAACACAACTTTCTCCCCAGTTTAATATTCTCCTTCCTCTCCCCCCCCCCAAACTGTGGAAGGACAGACTTAAAGCCAACTCCACATGCTGTTTCCTACCCAGGAATATCACCCCACAAACACAAACAGTTCTTTAGCTTTGTATACTAATGCCGACCAAAGATTTTTATCACCTCCTTTAGCTTTGTGTTTTTCTAAGATATTTTTATTATAATCTAACACACACTTTTTATATTGTATTTAACAAATATTTATAATACATAGTATACCCCAGAGACTGTTCTAAGTACCTTAAAGATATTAACCCACCAAATCCTTATAATACTGTGGTAGAAACTATTATCCTCATTTTCCAGTTGAGGATACCGAGCAGACATAAGCTTAAATAAACACCCCAAACTCACTGGTAGGAAATGATAGACCTTATTTTGAACTCAACCATGAGCCATATTCTGTTCTGTTTTGGGTTTTGTCCTATTGCAGCCTAACTCATCAGATTCCTAGATACAGTTTATATGTAAATGTTGCAAAGGACCTTAAGTTCCTTTAGCAACATGAAAGACACTTAACATTGCTTTGTCTTTGCTGTCACTACAGTCTGATAGAACAGGATACATTGTATGTCACTAGTTTGGCTTTTGGTATTGTTGTTAGTAATACATTTGTGTATACATATAATAAAGAGCTCATGGTGAACTTTCTATAACTTGGATTTTCAGCAATACGTGGTATCGGTTTTTGAGTCAGGGTCATTTCCATTCTTTTTTTTTTTTTTCCAAGTTTTGTTGCCTGTCCTGGAACTAGCTCTTGTAGACCAGGCTGGCCTCAGACTCACAGAGATCTGCCTGTCTCTGTCTCCTGAGTGCTGGAATTGAAGGTGTGCACCATCACCATCTGGCTGGGCCATTTCCATTCTTAAGAGTTCGATTACAACTTTGTGAAAGGAAGGGATAGTTAGTCGTAGGGGACATAGATGTTTCTTCCTTATGGAGAAGTGAAGGCTCAGGAGAAAAGGGCCCTAGGCTGGCGTGGAGGTGTGAATAGTTCTTTTGGAGCTGAAGATGGGGTTGATATAGACCTTGAATATGGAACTTGAGCAGGGTCTTTATGGTGGAGGAAGAGCAATCATTTGAAATGGAATGAGGAAGCACATAGAGTTTCAATGGTGCCTCTGGGCTTGTACTTAAGAAGAAAAGTGGTATCGTAGATAGTGGAGTCCTCAGTCCTGAACCTGGAGAAGCTCACAAGAGAACCGTTGTTGGTCTCCTTGAGTGTCGAGATGCTGAGAGTGGTGTGGTCCTCTCAATTCTGCAGGGGACCTGGGTTTCTTCCTGGAATGGATTTTGTTGATATCCTTATTGGAAGGTTTTCAACATAAATGACTCTTCAGAGTGAGTGTTATTTCCATAGCACTACAAAGACATTGTTTGATTTTTGTGACTGTTTTTGGTTTTATGTATATAGAGTTCTTTGAGACAGATTGCAAAAGATTGAAGTAAATAGGAGAACCTTAAATGTGAGACAACACCCTGTCCCCTATGTTTACATTTTGGAAATACAGTTTCTATTAGCAGGGAAATATTGATGTGATGTTATTACTATCAACATGAAATGACTTTAAGTTATTTTAATTAGTTATTAAATATATACCATATTAAAATGTTTCAAATTGTAATTTCTAGTATTGCTAGATGTTACTCATATAAATAAACAATAAATTGCCATTATTAATAGTTTATAAGAGGGGGGAGGGGTCTTAAGACCAAGTTTAATAACTGATATGCTAAGGATACTGTCTTTTGAGTAATTCTGTGCAGTTCAATGTTATGACTGGATTTAAGATGAGAAAGAGAAGGGAAATGGATTATTGGGTTTTACTTATAATTTTCTATGTAGTTTCTTGGCTGCCAAAAAGCAAAGGATCTTACAGGTATCCATACCAAGACACAAAAGCCTGGGATACAAGCACTTGTTAAGCTGCTGCTACCAACATGGCAATTACCGAGCTCACTCTGGGGAACAAACACAAAGGTGTGATTACTAGGAGGTGTGCCTCTTCAGGTGCCAACAAAATTGTACCCACCTCAATTACATTTAGAAAGAAAACGGTGATTTTATATCTATTAGAGACTGTGATAGCCTGAGCTAAAAGGATAAGAAATAATCATCTATTGCATGATGGTATACATTCTATTGTTTTTCATGACAAATTTGGTAATTGAACAAAAGATTTTTCTTTATTAAAATAATGACGGTTTAATCAACCAATTAATTTATCATGAACTGGCTACTTTTCTCCTAAGAAAAGTGATAATTAAGACAGTAGTAGAAATTGTGTCTTATACTTTTCCGTCTTTTTTTTCATTTGGGTATCAATTAGAATTTGAAGGCACATCTAAGGTAAGTGCTGCGGTAAAAGAAACTGACAAAAATCAAGACCTGACGGATGACATCAGTACAGTATATTGGTGCTGATACTGACGATTCAGGCATATCTACAGAGTCCTACCACAGAGACTATAACATTCATCAGGCAAGGGTCAGGTGAGTAGCCTTTGTATTCTGTAGGAGGAGACTAGAAAATAAAAGCTATAAAAATGTAAACTGCAATCTACATAATAGGATGATAATAATATGGAAACCATGATGCTCCATAAAATTGAGTGTAAATAAAAACCAAAACCATTTTAGGGATCAGGAGATTGCTGAGTGGGCAAAGGTGCTTGTTGTCAAGTCGGACAACCCGGGTTTCATCATAGAAAAATTAAACTGGAACTGATTCTAAAACGTCCTCCCTGCTAGCTAGCTTAATAATAAGAGATGGTGCTGTGTTGGATTCTGGAGGATAGAAGCCATTAATGGTCTTACCTAGAGATGCACTCTGTACTGCCATACTGCCCTAGAAGACAAGATGCTTAGTAGTGGCATTAAGGTTATGGGAGTAACCAACCATGTTCGGATTAAAGCTTGTTCCCTGGGAAATAATTCATGCCCAATAGTGTAAAACTTATCAAATTCCCATGGCTAGGCATATCAGCCACTCTGGAAAGGAATCTACTACTATTATCTTGCTAGCGTAGCAAGTCATGGACCTGTCATCAAACTACCTTCTAAATATTTATGTTTATACACATGGATGAGTGCTGCGCTCAATCTTGCTCAAGAGGCTTCTCTCTACAGTGGTCAGCATTTAATTCACAGACTCCTAGTTGGTCAAACTACTGAGAATCAGTGACTATTGAGAGTTAATCCCTAAGTGGAACATTAGTATCAATCTTTACTCTAAGGCTCAGTAGAGGGAGGAGGGGGGGAACTGAAGAATGGGGAGGAGGTATGTGAAATTCTGTCTTCTGAATGTGGCATGCCACTGAACTCATGAACTTAGTGCAACTAGGTTACCTGCACATGAAAGGCACAAGATCAAGCCGAGGGGATGAGTCAGCACTTCAAAAGACAGCAGTTTAGACTCAGTGGGTTCAAAAGAAGTGGGAGCGTGGCGAGGAGACATGAAGCGGGGAGAGCATGTATTCTGAGTACCTGGGGAAGTGGGAGGTGAGTATTGAGTGGAGATCATCAAAATACATTATTCCCATGTCAACGAATAAATAAAAGATAGCCTGTTTTTTTTTAAAGAGTAATTACGTGGAAGAATTAGAAGAAAGATTTAAATATGGTTAATCAGTATAGTGCCTGATATATGCTAAACCTTCAGTAACTGTTTTCTATTATTATTAGCATTCTATAATTTTTGATAGTCTTTCTACTATTTAACATAAGACCTTGTGGATTTGATGTGTTTAAAGCATATTTGCACTTGCTGTCATGAATTTTTCTGTGTAAATGTGTGTAGGTTAACATATTATAAAATATTTTGGAATAGTACTTCATCTAGTCAAGGAATTGAAATTAAAATTTGAAAAGGAGCATAGAAATGTTTGTTGCATATTTCTACTTATTAAATTTTTGTTGGGAATGGCACCAGGAAACACTGAAAAGTAGTAAAAAGATATTACTAGTACACTGAGTAGAAGAAGAAACAGCAGTTTTCAGAGTAGGAGGAACACCTTGAGTCTCAATGTCTTGAGACATTTGTGTCTAGACTTGGGATTTCTTAGCCACAAAACTTTGAGTGCACTCTTAGTAGTTACAGATTTCTCAGCAAATGGGGTCTCACAGTGGTTGAAGTGAAGACACAGAAGCTAGTAGTTGTGAAAGTACTTTATAAAGCATAGAATACAATACCCAGACTGTGTGGTGAGTATTCTGGGGTGCTATGGTAGAGTTTCAA
This sequence comes from Alexandromys fortis, assembly GCF_014885135.2. NCBI lineage: Eukaryota > Metazoa > Chordata > Mammalia > Rodentia > Cricetidae > Alexandromys > Alexandromys fortis. The sequence goes on from NW_026068103.1 coordinate 521,069, forward strand.
GGCATACAATATATTTCAACCTTTCTTAGGAAGCATTAGAGTATCTATTGGACAGTACATAGGGTTTTATTTTAACAAAATTGTTTGGCTTCAACTTCAAAATAAACAACACTTTAGTACAGGGCCCTGTAAAAACAGCTACTAAGTCGCTAAGTATATTGTGGGTAGAGGTGCTCCCTGATAAAGACTCATTCCATGGAAGCCACATAAATACTCATGTGGCTTTTACTTTTTAAAGATTCGTTAATTCCATAGTCTTCCGTATGATGCTTTAAATGACATGAACCTACCTTGGGAAACTTGTAACAGTCAGAAACATAAATGACCTGTTGAACTTCCACTCTTATTTTCTCTCCCGCCTTCCACAAACATAGAGACTGGGCTCATTTGCTCAGAACCTTCATTGAATCTGATTTGTCCACCCCGCTTCCTATCCTTGTCTTCACCACATCTCTAGAGACGCCATTTTAACATTGTGATAGCTGAGCAAACAGACAGAAAAGACAGAGATTCTCAACCAGGAACGTACAGCTATGTGAGTGGTGTTCAGCGTCCATCTCTCGTGCACCTGCACCTCCACCTCCACGCTCTGGAAGCTGAGAGCTGCAAAAGAACGATGAACCATCGGCATGACGTTCTGTCCTTTCACTGGACACATTTGAAATGGTATTGTAATTCTAACAGGAGCTTAGAAGTACCAATCTTTGTGCCCTAGAACCAACAAAGTATTGGGAAACATTCTTTCTAAATGCAAAATGTTACTGATTTCTTTTTTTTTTTTATGAATAAGATGACCAAATAAAACTTCAACCTCCCCCTTTTAGAGAAAAATAATTAATTCATGGTATGGTAAATGGCCTTCATTACCATGAGACATATGGTTTCATAAATACAATTGGTGAACAATTGAAGGGATGTTTGGATGTTTGTTCAAATGTTCAGTTCTAATGATGGCCCAATAACAAAGAGGCAGAATTTGCCAGAGCTCAACTCTTTCTGAAAGTTGTGGTATTAGTCAAGGTAGTTGACTGTGCCTACGTGCCCACAGTGGCTCCTGCTTCCTGCTTTGTCACCTGTCACTCTCCCTCTCCTGGTATCCTGCCCTCCAGGCAGAATTAACCACCTGCAGCTCTTTCCACAAACATTTGCTCATTTATCTCTGTTTTTTTGCTGGTTTGGTGTTACTATTGTTCAGTCAACAAAATACTTCAGCAGGATAAACAGTTGCTACCTGTGAGTACTCAGCACTCACAGTGTGACTGAGAGACAATGGGCTATGTTTTGGTGAATCTGAATTGATTTAGATGTGTACAGGTAGCTCATAGCTAAAGTGTTGGACAGTAAGTACAACTTGGTGCTTTTCCCTCCTTGTCTTCGCTTCCCACTTCTGAAATGGCACTGTCGAGTTGCCCACTCATTCCTCAAGATTTCAGATGGCAAGCCTTCCCTAACCTTGTTGCATTTTCTCCATTTTCCACCACAAGGAGAACTCTCTTAAGACTTATCAAGGAACCTAGCAGCCCTTTCTTTGTTCACTGTTACAGCCATGATTGAATTTCTGTATATCTAAAAGCAAATGTTCCACGGAGCAATAAGCTCGTAGCACAGGTTAGGGGAATAAAGGACATCATAGTGAATTATTGCCTTAAAAAATGTACCCGGGGCTCAGCTATGGTGGCACAGGCCTTTAATCTCAACACTTGGGAGGCAGAAGCAGGTGGATTTCTGTGGGTTTGAGGCCCATCTGGTCTATAAAGTGAGTTTCAGGGCAGCCAGGTCTGTTAGAGAAACTCTGTCTTGAAAAACATCCAAAAACAAACAAAGAAAGAAAGAAAGAAAGAAAGGAAGGAAGGAAGGAAGGAAGGAAGGAAGGAAGAAAGAAAGAAAGAAAGAAAGAAAGAAAGAAAGAAAGAAAGAGAAAATGTACCTGGGTCTCTCAAGTTCTTCCCTTCATCCTGGGCTCCAAGAAGGAGAAGGCAATGAACTGCATGCCTTCCCTGGCAAACCTTAAACTGAAAGTTTATTTACAACGAACGACAAATCATTCATCTCCTAAAGCCAGGTGTGCCTTTTGTTTTTAAGTTCATGAAGATTTTACTTCTGTTTCCCTGAGGATATTTGGAAATACTGAATCATTGTCCCTTTTATATAAAAATCCTTTTGTTTTACCATTTAATACCAATGTATATTTTCAAATCCTTTGTAAAGGGAGTGACATTTTATCAATGAAACATGAAAACTAGGATATGTTCTCAAAACTACGAATAATGACAATACAGAATAATTAAAAGCTCTTGCCTGCTTTATCATGTTGGCATCTTCCTCATCTCATGCAGTGCAAGGAGGGGAGGAAATTTTCATGCCTTGTAAGTTTACCATATGGCTCATTAATACGTGAGGCACAAATTCAAACAATATGCCATCATACTTAGCATTTAGAAAGATGCTTTTATACTAAAATAATAGATTTGGACTACTGACACTCAATTAAAATCATGTATATTTAGTTTATGATTAACAAGTCTTAAGTTGCCTTTTTTCCTGGAAAAAAATATTATATCCAGACATTTGAAAGTCTCTTCAAGTGGTTTTATTTAGTATCAAAGAGTTTTCACTTAAAAATGCTAACATTCAAATTAGTCACAGCACAAGCGCTTGGAAAAGATACAGCAGGAATCCTGTTCAGGGAACGAGCAGTTTCCAGTTCATCAAGTTGAGCAAGATGCACTTGAACACAGTTGAGAGCTGATTATGGACTTCCAGGTGGAGTTCCTAGGACATAAAACTGACATTGTCATTGGCACCATGAGTCATTCAGGGTGCACCAGAGCAAAACTGGCTCAGTGGCATGTCCCCGTGACTCAGCCCAGTGGTAGGCTTTAGTCAACAAAGGCAGTGATTTTTCAGCTGGAAATGATAGTGATGGAAAATCCAGCTATTAATCGCATCAAGAGGACAATTAATTAATTTAATTAATTTTTAAAATTATTTTCATTCCAACTCTCAAAGTCTGACCTACTTCTTTAAATTAAAACTTTTAGTTGCACGCCACTAATTGTGTATTGGATAAAAGACCAGTTCATTCATAATTACTATTGACTAGAGGTTTCTTTCAGGCCTTAAATTCATACAATGATTACTATTAAACATTTGTTTTCATGGGGCTCATATTTTGATGGGGAAACTAGACAATACATAGTTTTTAAAGTTACTTTATAGCATGTTTAATATAGATCTGTGCTAATGACAACAGTAATTATGGAGTAGAAGATGGGCTTAAAGTGTTTGGAGAAGCGAGAACATCAGTGAAATCAGAGTAGGATGGTGGACAAGGAGGGTAAGCCAACAGCAGAGACACAGGAAGTCGTTGAAATGGAAATGATACAGCAAGGAAGCCAGTGGCAGGAGGGTGATTTCAAACAGGTGGCCAGCATCAGATCCTTCTCTCGAAGTGAAGTGGGGCTGTCTCTAAAGAGTTTTGTATGGAAGGTAACCTGACTGCTGTTTAGCAGTTGGCTCCGGCTACTGTGAGGGAAGAGAAGCCAGAAGTTTGATGCAATAACCTAGGCTCTCGGTCCTGAAGGTTGATGATTTGGATAAGGATCGTGTGGGAAGAGGTGAAAAGCAGCTGTGCTGTGTGTTTACTGTAGCGATAGAACCTTCAGGATTTGCTGAAGGGTCATGCTAGGCTTGGAAGGTTGAAGTCAAGGACCACTTGACTCCTGCATTGGCCCGAGCAACTAAAAAGGTAGTATTGAGAGTAATGCTATTTACTAAGATAAAGAAGTCTAGAGAAAGAGGACAAGCATACATTTAGTTAGGTACAGTTTGAATTTAGACCCTTTTATCGAGTAGTTGGAGACGTATAGTTGTTTGATAGATATACATCTGTATTGTAGGGAGGGTCAGTGTGGGAACCTTGGGTTATAGAGAAGATATAAAGCCATGAGAATAGAAGAGATCACTGAAGACAAAGCATGGATGCATCATAAGGAGGCTGAGGGCTAACATAGAGGAGGAACATTAGAAGGACTGACCAATGGGATGAGGGGAAACCAAGAAAGAAGTTGTCCTTAGCCAGAAGAAGACAATGAAGGAAGGGACCGAGCATGCTCAAGACTGCTGAGATGGCAAGGCAGAGGCAAGAAGACCGGGATCTAGGGTGGGAGCCGCTGTTGACTGTGGTGTGTTTTGTTAGAGGGAGCAGATGAGAAGCTAATAGGGAGGAGCTGAAGGGGTGTGTGGAGGAGGAGGGATGGAAACAATGAGCACAGAAGATTGTTTTTGAGAAGTTTTCCTGTAAAGGAGAGCAAAGAAGTGAAGCAACAGGCTGCGGAGGTAGGTATGTGACAGTCGGCAAGAGGCTTCTAGAATGACGTGGTTACTGCTTTCACTTTGCTCCTATTTTTCACCTGAGCAGTAATAAGCCATTATTTGCGCTGCCTTTGTAGTGCAACATCAGATACGCTTGAAAAACGCTTACTATGCACACGAAAGGCTTAGCTTTCTTAATTCTTACAATACTGTATGGATGGAGTACTTTTTCTTCCATTCCTGAGCCAAAGGAAACTGAGCTTCCAAGAGGTTTTTTGTTTATATCTAGAATCACAATGGAGATTTATGTTCAGATTTTTTGTCACAAAATATAAACTTTTGACCACTATGTGTTCATTTCTGCTCTTTGTAACTGCTTTCGGATGTAACTTGAACTTCACGTATTACTTTTATACTATTTCTTCACATTTTTCTGAGCATTTGGTAGTTTCCTGACCCTAAAGCTATCTCAAGCTATCTGGTGGCTTGCTCACACGGGAAAGCATGGCTGTCTTAAGGAAGAAGTGGGACAAACCAACAGCAGATGACAACGCTCTTGGAAAGTTCTCAATAACCCAACAAGTGTTAATATTCCGAAGTACTATTCCAAAACTAAAAGAATATATTGGGTCAATGCTTTGTGCTTTTAAAATAACAAACAGAGACAAGACTACAATAACTGATCTCTGTTCACCAAGGAGATAAGGTATTGATTGAAAGTCAATAAATATATACCAGAACATAAGCAACAAACAACTTGTAAAACAATAAATATCTTAGAGTTTGAAATGTTCTGCCTATAGAAAAAGGAGACATTTTTCAGTCTACTTAGTAGGTAACATTTATCCATCTTTAGAGACAAATTAGAGGTATAATAACATAATGAAATGGGTTAAAGTTGAATTCAGGTGTGCCTGTAGGCCTAACAAAAACAGATATAATCTCACTTGATCTCAATGGCTGCTGTAAATTCTACAAATCAAAGGCTAGTTGGTTCTTAAAGCTGTGCTTGGAAAAAAGACTCATCTGTCTACGTTTTATTGATAAAGGGTATAAGAGTAAAAAAAATGAGGGAGTAGATGTAGCCTTGATTTTGTTTGCTGCGCTCTCACTCAGAAGATTATGAAAGGCTAAGGAAACCCTTTAGTCTAAGTATCTCCAAACTGCTGAAGACAAACAATTTGAGCCTTTGGATTGAACAGTAGCAGACCAGGGTGTAATTACTGAAAATACATTTAAAGAGAAAATGTGTTTCTACTGTTGTCTTACACATTGCAGGATGGGCTCACTGAGCTGTTTCTCATATACCTACAAGGAATAACTGAATTCGATGCCCTGACTTTGTCGCAGAGATTATTTTAGAACCCGTTTTAACTAGGTCTTGTCTTTTCTTCCTTCCTTCTTTCTGTCATTCCTACCTTCCTTCTTTCTTTCCTTTCTTTCTTTTCTCATTCTTTCTTTCCCTCTAGTTGAGACTCTGCAGCTGCTAACCTATTGATTCTAAAGCAAGCGAATCTCCAGTGGTCTCTTGTCTTCGTTGGAAAGGATAATACAAGGCACCTGAAAGCTCTTGCTCTTCCTGTTATCCCACCAGAAAACACACATCCCCTCACCTTGACCTGGTGCAGCCACTGCTTCCATGTCCTTTGTCTTTGTAGTTGAGGCTGCCCTGAATCAAGGGTTCTTATTTGGTGGAAGCAGTAAAGGAAGAACCTTGGTGATGGTGTGCATAACCCCCCCCCCCAAATCCTGTGGATCTCCATGACTAAAGGAATGGTCTAGCTATGGCAACTGGGACAGTACTTTGCTGGGGACATTAGAGTCACACACGCCAGATTAATTATTGTCTTGTGTATTGCTGTTTAAAGTAACTGCAGAAGTAAAAATGTGAAGAAATGTGAAGTGTGACCTTTGTCACAGGGAGACAGCTGTGAGTTTATGTGACCGATCGTGCAAGTAGGCACTAAGAGGGTGGGCCCTCCTGAACACATTTCTGCTCTAAGGTCCAGTCATCAGTCTGACCATGTGTTTGCAATTGTTTTTCTGGGGGAAATAATTTTTGAAATGGTTTTACGTGACTAGAAATCCTGCATTCTGGTAAGAATCGTGTCAGAAGTGAATGAGCTTTGCAAATGACGGAAGGATGCTTGAACATGGCTTTTCACGTGGTCATGAAAAATCTCGGATGTGGCTGCCGAGGTCCTTTGTAGATGGACTTAAAATCAAGCATTGTGTCCAAGTGACCAGAAAGGCAGCAACCATGATGACAATGCTTCGTAGAGAACCATTCTACGTCAGCTGAACCCGAAATTAAGAGCGACATTGTGCTTCCACTACCCAGATTAGCTTTGCTAAATTTCCACTCCCTTTTCCAAGCAGTGAGTTCAAACGGGACTTCCCGAGAAGCTCATATGTCCTGTCTTTCTGAACCAAGATGACTTTCAGCTTCAGGAATTTGGAACTGAAATCCAGAGAACGTCTCTGTCTACGATGGGTTATGTCAGGGCAACCGGGTAGCGATATCTGAGTTAAGTTGTGTGCATGTGGAGAAGTGGACACAAAAGGAGAGTTGGGGTTGAGGGTAGGAGATGGGGGAGAAAGAGAAAAATCATAAAGGACTAGAAATGAGAAATAGAAAGTCTGGGCCAGTTGAAGAAGAGGGATTCTTATCAATAATAAAGTACAGTGGGTCACGTGACCTGCCAAATGTCATCTACAATTGTTTCTCTAAAACCAACTACAGGCAATTTTGTGAGTCCAGAGCTGTCTTTGAGGAGGGCCATGTATGGGTGCGTCACACGCAGTCTTTCAAAGACTTAAGACATGCCTGCAAGTTTTCCCCTTGTCTCATTGGAAGTGAGGCTGTGTTTCATCTACTGATACCAGGGCATGCTTGGAACGGCTGTAACTGTCACAGCATCATGGGAGCAAGGATTTCTGAAGCATCGTTGTTAAATGTTCTCCTCCTCATACTCCTCTTCGTCCTCCTTCTCCATCTTTCTTTCCCTCTTCATCATGAGATAGAATCTCACTCTGTAGCCCAAGGCTGTCCTTGAAGTCATAGCAACCCTTTGGTCTTAGCATCCCAAATGCTGAGGTTACTGATCTGGGCCACCATACCCAGTTAAGGCCCAGAATCTTCTGCTTGGTTTTTCCGGAATGCTCCCGCTAAGAAAGACAGATTCCATGAAAAGAGTCTTAACTGTTTGGGAAACATCAGGCTGGAGAAACTGTGTGTATGTACTGGAATCAGAGCTCCAAAAGAATTCCCAGTCTAAATCCATTACAGCTTCAGCCAAAGGAACGAGCCATCTGGATGTCCAGTCTTCAGATAATAAGACAACATCTTCCTGCAACCACATAGGAAACAACCAACCAAGGGCTTTTAACTTGTCCTTTTACATTTCTGACCTAGAAAACCATGAATAAGAGAAAAGGATTGCTGCTGATCATGCCACCAACAGTACCTGGCACAGTAACTTAACCAGAGGTAGTATCTTACTATCAGCAAAGATGGTCTAGTGGGCAAGTTCCTCCCATTCTTTGTGCCGGAGATCACTCAGTTAGGGTGCTATGAGCCTGGCTAAGAGGGACAAGACTAAATTTTTGGAGTTAAGTGTACAAGGCAGCTGAGACCTCCCGCTTCCGTGACGTCAGTTAACTCTGAATGCCCATCTGTCCTTTCACAAGCTTATATATAGTAGGAATTGAAATCTTTGGCTGGTGGGAAGGGGTGGTCAGGGCGAGAGATGCTATGGGAGCACACATGGACCAGTGAAAAGTCATTACCACTGCTGGGAAAATTCAGGCAAAGGCCTCCCGACAGCGCTGGGAACCATCAGGATAGTGAGGTCTGGGTCAGGAAGAAAAAGAACATGGGCGGTGCTGCCTTGACTGTGTGCCAGCCACCGTGGTCTTCAGAGGAAGTGGGAATACAAATCCCCCGAAGCTGCAACACATGACTTCTTGAAGACAATTGTTTCCCCAGTGCCCAGCTGTATCAGATCGCAGCTGGGTACGCTATTTCATGACCTGCTTTCTGATTCATGGAATCAATTACCCAGCCTTTTAATGTACCATCTGAGAGCCCAATGCTAAATTGACTGCTATCTAGATTTAGTACAAATGAAACAATTTATGTTCAAAAGGAATCCTGCCGGGTGTGGTGGCAGAGGCCTGTAATCCTCGCACTTGGGGGGTGAAGATGGAAAATCATGAGTTCAAGTCTACCCTGGACTTTGACTCCAGTTCGGGTACATGAGGCTCTCTCTCAAAACGGGAAAAAAAAAAGACAAAGCAAAAATAATCCCAAAGGGATGTTATCTGTTAACTTTTCTAGATCTAGGTCCCCACAAACAAAAGGCACCAGGAACCAGGCTATACAACAATGCAGGGCCTTTTCCCTATGTCTGTGATATACAAATGGCCTTCCCCATGGCTATCTGGTGGCTGATAAAACTGGCTTCAGATCTCTAAGTAGTACAGCCAATAAGAAAGCTAAAAGCTACATGTATGCCGCGTCTATGCTTTTAAAAATATTGATAATGAATTTAAAAACTGTGTGTGTGTTGGTTTTCCCACCCTGTTGGTCCTAGGGATTGAACTGAGGTAGGTCATCAGACTTGGTGGCAAGCACTCTATCCGCTGAGCCATCTTGCTGGCCCCGAATTTAAACTTTTAATAAAATACCTCTGTTTTGTTTTGTTGAGTCCAAAATTGAACCAGTGGAGTGACATTTCAGCCACCTTTCTGGATTAAAAGTTTCAGGTTTCTTTAAGCTTTATTCTACTGCAAGAGGTTCCCAGAAAGCAATGTCTGAAGAATACAGCACTGTGCTTTTTACAGAAATATCACTAAGCACTGCTTTAATTTGATGTCTTTGATTCCTATCTAGGATCCATATTCATTTTGCTATACAATATTTCTTATGTAGAAATATACGTGGGGAATTTCAACTGGAAGTTTGTAGAAGTCATCTGTCTTTCCAGACAGGCTTGTGTGTTTCCTCTCGTCAGCTAATTAGAAGTGGAACTTATTTCCTCATTTGCCTTGAGTTCTAAGGCTTGGGTTAGATGCAGTCTTCAAATAAAAAGTCCCACACGTTTCTGGCGCTGTGGACTTTTACTTTTCCTAACCTCAATGTTCTCTGAGTTTCCTTAGCTATAAATTTCTCTGCTTCTGGTGTATCATATGTCAAATCTTTTGGGGACATGTGTGATTTAAACATAAGTGTATATAAAACAGTTAGCAAATAATGGATAGTTCGTATGGCATAGATTTGTGACCCCAATACTCTTTTCTTGTAATTTGTTACATTTTTGTTTCGGGCAACAGGATCTCCCTTTGCTTCCCCATCAAGGGGAGCTGAAGTCTGCTTCGTGAGAAAGCACCCATTTGCCATCAATTCAGTTTTCCAACTGGGACTTTCCTGGTGGGGCTTTCTTCAGGCTTACTCATTCCTTTCTTTCCTGACTACACCGCCCCCTTTGTCTAATAATTTAGAGTTCTCTTTCCAGAAATATCAACCAGGCGGGTACGGTTTTTCAGGGCTTCCTATTCTAGTGACGTAAAACACCCACAAAAATTTTCTGCTAATCCGGAGTTAAACAAACAACAATATGTCAGCAGTGCTTCTGAGGCCACATCATGCGAGTGAAATCCACACATGCCCGTAACATGACTGTCGTTGTGTGCATGTTCTCAAGCGGTGACAAGTGAGCCTGTGCCTTCCGCTTAATGCACTCAAGCCCATAAATGTCGTTATTTAGAAATATCAGAGATACTTGTTTTGGTTTTGGAGGCTAGAATTTATTTCTCAAAACAGCCCCAGTTTTCTCAGAATTTATCATTACCAAAAGAAGTAAGATTCTTTCGGTTTTCTTTCCTCTTCGTTTTTTTATGTTTTTTTTAGGTTCTCATGTTGTGTTTACACAAAGTATTTCCTTTGAAATACCATGTCCTGATGTAAATAAGGAAAGTGAGGCACATTTATATCTCATTGCTATCTGCTTAGCTGTGAAAGAGACCGGAAGGGGCACAGTTTGTCATGACTGGCCTTTAGGCATAGGCAAGAGCTCTGGGCTTGCAATGGACCAGTCCTCATGAGCCTCTGGAGGTTGTGAAAGATTGTACTGTTCTGATTCTGTGTCCTGAAAACTATCTGAACGGTGCAAGAGAGTAAGCTGCAGAACCCAGCTTCTCCATTTGGTTCCATGAATACAGTTGGGCACACTCCACTTTAGATGCACCCATCCTTCCTAGAGCTGGTGGACTTGCAGGACACATTCTAGCCACTTGATCTCGAATTCAGAGAAAGGAAGAACTATCAAGGCTGGGTAAAGGACAGTTAGGGTCCCTGAACCCACCCAAGATGATAGACTGCTTATGGTGTTGGATGAGCTACCAAAGCTAAGGCCAGGAGTGGAAAAATCAGGTGAGGCACCAGTGAGTATATTTAGTTTTTGATCGAATCTCTCATGCTGAGGTTTCTTTCCTGTTCTGTTTTAGACCTGAAGAGTTTCCCAAAGAGTACGTGTCCAAAGCTTGGCTAGTCGTGCTGTGCAAAGGCAGTAGAAACGCCAGGATGCTAGATCTAAGGAGGAAGAAGGATAGACGTTAAGGGTGTGCCTTTTGTTGTTTAAAACTTGCCTTTTTTGCATTAACTATTTTATGCTTCTTACTATTTAACAATATTATACATGTATAACCTATTTGGATTATACCTCCATTACCCTCTCTTATCACCCCCTTCTCCTTCTGAACCTCCTCTTTCCCCATGTTCAGAGACTTGTCTTTGCAGGGTGTGATCTTCTCCTTCTCCCCTACCATGAAAGGAGCAGGCTTGTCCGGCCAAAGTCCCCATCGCCATCCTATTCCATCTCACATGTACAAAGCACAAAGCAACGGGACCAACTTGCCTTGTAATAAATGAAGTCTCTGAAACTACACACTGAAAAACAATCTTTCTTCCTTTAAATTGATTTCCCTCAAGCATTTTGTCACATTGTCACAAGTCTGACTAATTCTTTTTTTTGTTGTTGTTGTTGTTTTTTTTTTTTTTTTCCTTTTCTGTAAACTGGGCATCTGCTGATCTGGACTCTTGGTTGAATGTGAGCAAATCAAAAGACAAAGCAAACATTCAAATGAGTATAATCAACCAAAGTGATTTGTTAACCGAACAGTACTAGGTGAGGACTAACTTTTTTTTTTTGTTTTTGTTTTTTTGTTTCTGACACAGTGTCTTACCTTGTATCTCTGGCTGTTCTGGAACTCACTCTGTAGACCAGGCTGGCCTCAAACTCACAGAGATCTGCATTTGTCTGCCTCCTGAGCATGGAGGTTAAAGGTGTACACCACAACCTGGCTGACTTATTTCTGATATTGCTGTAGCCAGAGGCTTTGCTATGATTTGTTATTGCCTATCTCTTTGGAAATGGTCTTCTTTGAGTGATGGGCCAGAGGACACCAGCCTTCATGCGTTAAAGTCTTCTAAGCCGTCTGCCTTCTAAGGCAGAAAACACCTTTCTTCAGGAATGGAGGCTAGTTAATGAGGCAAGACATGCTCAGCATGCATCATCCAATTATCCCTTAGTACAATGGAGGTCTGCATCCTAGACAACATGGCCACTTCTAAGTAGAGAATTGGAACCACTCCCAAGGGATAGAGAGGTCCTTTGTCAGAAAGAAGACTTTGTTCCTAGAAGATGCAAGGCCATTACAGCTCATTGTCTGAAGACCTGTTCCCACTCTGCCTTCGTTTGAAGGCTGTTACTTTGTGTAAGGCAGTTAGTTCTCTATGACCCAGACACCTTAGCTTTTCAATAAAAACAAGATTATGCAACAGACATTTCACCGTGGCCATGGTGTGAAGAAACAACAAAAACGTAGGGTTTGCTATTCTCATCTCTGCTGCCGAGACCTGGCTACTGCCAGGCCATCTGTTTGCTTACGTGTAGAACAGAATTTAATTTGCAAGGTTCTAAAAGGGAAGGTGATTACTCAATGTTCAAGCTGCAGAGTGGCTGCCAACGCTCCCAGGTGTTCGGGACATCCGCCTGTTTCCCACATGCTTAGCCAGAGTGAGACAAAGGAGCCTGTGCTCGGCTCAGCTTCTGAATCACGTCAGCTCCCTCTCCCTGACACAGCCCTCAGTGTTGAGTGTCTATTCATGGACGCCTGGCAATGGAGGCTTTCAAAAGCCAAGGCATTTGAAACATTCATCCTTTTATCCCTAAAAATGGAGAGGAGGACTGATAAGGCTGGCAAGACACCGGCCACACCTGCTGTTGATCCCGCGTCACGTGGGGATGACTCTCCTGGAGTTCATGGCATTTCCTTTGACACATCAAAGTGAAACTCCCAGAAGACAAAAACAACGTGTCTGTTGTTAGATGAAGGACGCCTCCATTTCAAGGCAAAAACTCTGAAACAAGGTGGGGGACTTTTTTTGAAGTCCTAATACCTAGTTGTCTAAATTTGGGGGCGAAGAGGAGCTGAGTGGATACTGGTGAAAGTTCAAGCTGTCATTCTGGTAAAGCCATCCCTTTCAGAAAGGACAATATTGTAGAATGGCCAAAGAAGTTAAAAGACCACAAAGACATTTCCCCCAGAGGAATAAGTTCCCCACAGATCCAATTGGTCCTGAGGGGCTGTCTCTGAACTTGCGGCTCTCTACTGATGAACTCCTTTCGCCCTTTCTTCCTTAAAGCCTAGTTCTGGCAGCTATGTCTCCCAGCAGAATATTCTTCCCCAACTACTTTCAATGTTTTCTTTTTTTCCTTCCATTCAAAAAACATCTCTCTGAAGCCTTATGCTACGACATATCCTTGGGACCATTCACTAGCCCCACCTTGCCTTAGCTTTCTTAGATGTTACCTAGTTGACAGGATTATGTGAGGATTGAGGACACTGATATTTATACGTGAATACAAAATATATTTATATTTATATGTGAAGTGCTTTGAATGGTTTCTGCTGCATGGAACCTCTGACTACGCATTGGCTACTACTCTTCCTCGTGAGATGCAGTATAGAACTCCTGCTACCTTCTGATAAAGATGTAGCTCCTATGTGTGGCATGCATGTATCCCCAGAATCTGTTTGCTGTGCTTACCGCTGACACCCACTTCCTCTTGCCTCTGTCCTCTGTGTTTTGTCCACAAGTGGCATTAGACATTTTATCTACTGTCATGATTCTTCCACATGTTTCCCTAGAATCTCTCTGTGTGAACCCTCACTCACCTTGTCCCCGTTTTGCAAGACCACACTCCAGTGAAACTTCTCCCAAAAACTCCATGTCTTTTGGATGCTTTCACATATTATTGGAGAAGTATGGTTGGGGTTATAGCTCAGCAGGAGAGCCTTGTCCTACCATGCATAAGGCCCTGGGTTCAGTTCCTGCTAACACACACACACACACACACACACACACACACACACACACACTCCAGAAAACAAAGTTATCATGGTAGTTTTAAAATGCAAATTCCTGTTGCTTTTTATTGGATGTATAGAATGTACCCGGGACTTTAATCGCTTGATTTAACCTTAACGGCAGAAGCAAAACTTCTGAGAATGCTGAGCCCACAGAAATGAAGCTACCTATTAATCTAAGGAATTCTGGAGTCCATGGTCGTCTGCCTGCGTGCCTTTCTCAGGGTGATAACCAGCTTCCCTCCCTGTCTATTTAGAACCACTGCACTGTCTCTGTGCCATGAGCAGCAGCGCAGAAAGCTCTGCCTCCTCACATGGAGGAATTTTCCCCCAATAAAAGCACCTGAATATTAGCTCCATATGACCTTCACATTCCCCCACATGTGAGCACCCATTTGTCTTTGCTTCCTTTCATATCCACTCACCATCTGGGTGTCTCTCCTGTGTCACAGACGCTTCTGCTTTCTCCTTTGACTTTTGAGAATCTTTTGCCTCTCAAGTAGGGGCTAGTGATTGACCACCGGCTCACTCGTTTGCGTGTTGAAGGACTGAGTGCCCCCTCACTGGACTGGTTCCCTGGCCGATGTCTCTGTTTTCGGGTCTTAAGGAGAAGAGGATGGACAGCGGACTTCTGGAGGGTAGTGATGACAGCTTTATTGTGGCGTAGCCACCTGGCGCATACTGAATGATAATTAACGGCCCCAAACAAATGATTGGCAGAAGTTATAATAAACAGCCAACAATACACAGTACATGAAAATTGAAATCCAGAAGAGTCAAAAGGTGACTGAACTTGCGTCCCAGTTCTAATGAGAAGCTCATTAGCGCCGGCGCATGGGTGGGGTTGATTCAGGCACTGTGGGTGATCGTTGTTTGAAGAACGGATTAACGCTCCTCTTGGTGCCACCATCTACCACCATGCTAATCAAGGTAGCAGCACTAACTAGCCTGATGGCACACGCTGGCCATTCTAGCACACAGGAGGCTGTGACAGGAGGATTATGCCGTCAAGGCCAACCTGAACCTTGGGATGAGGCTGTCTCATTAAAATAAAAAAAAAAGGGAATTCCTCTACATAGCTAAATTGAGTTAAGGGACCATTCCTTCTGATAAACCTTTCTCTCTACAGCTCATTTATTCATCCATCCTCTGAAGTTTGACTTTTGCAATTTGTAACAATTCCAAAACTAAAAGAAAATGCCTTCCTTTCTTTGGGGGAAGTAAGGTACCAGATACGAATCACTTTAACCCATAACCTGGTATATGCTAATGACTTTATTGATCTTTTTTTTTTTTTCAGATAAGTCCTGTACATATCTTTGGCTGATCTAAAACTCACAGTGTAGACCAGGCTAGCCCAGACTCACAACAGTATGCCTGCCTCTGGCTGCTGAGTGCTGGGGTTAAACATGTGTACCACCAGGTCTAACTCAAATGCTGACTATCTAATATACGTGCTATGTTTTTCCATTTTTCTTAAATACCAACTATGAATGATTCTTGAAATTCATTCTTGGGAAAATAGATTCATTGTAAAACCTAGTCAGTCTTGAAAATGATGAAATAGGATTTCTACAAATGTGGTTGGATGCGGTTTTAAAGAGCTACACATTACTACATATGCTTTCATGAAAGGAGCAGGATGCACTTCCTTCAAGCCTGAGCATCTACCTACCGAAGCCTTTATGTCTTTCAAGCTTCCTGATAAACACGGATGATTAGGACTGGTTTCTCTGGGCTTCTCAGGCACTCACTGCGGTCTAGACAAAGAAGCCCTTACTTTGGGTGATTTGAGTTCGTGCTCTTGTATCATCAAGGACAACTGCCGCATCCCAAGACTGGGTGATTTATAGGGTGCTCAACAACTTGTCTGGCCCTCCCAGACAAGTCTGCAAAAGCCAACAGCCTCGGGACCTTACTTTTCCTTCATAAAAGGAAGCCCCCGTTCTCCAGTTCCGAACCATTTTCTCTCATTCTACGAGAGGGTTAATGTTGGTTACCGTTCCATGCAGCTGCTTTCTTGAGTAAGCATTTGCAGGACTTTCCAGGCTCAGGGAAGGTTGGCAGGGATATCTGGCAGTTCCCTGAGCTTACTAGAAATACCAGAAGCCCACAGTTTGCCTAATGCTAATTGAAGTTTCTGCCTACTCTCCAAACCTTTACAGTACTTAGAGGAGCGAGTAACTTAGGAAATGTCTTTAGACAGATTGCCTAAGAGAGACACCAATTAAAAAGTCAGCAGTGAAAGGCAGCAACAGAGTCCACAGGTAAACCCCACGAGCTGCACCGCACATCTTCAAAGCGGAGCCATTTTAAGTTACAAAATGCTCCGTATTTCACTTGCAGCGCAAATTCTGGCTGCACGGTATCACTTCCCGGCATCACCTCCTGAGGCTTCTGTGTAAATCTCCCTTCTTTGCCCTTAGAAATGTTTGGTTGCCACTGAGCCCCACATCAGTGGGTGTGGTACTCTGGTATTCTCCACACCTCAGGGGTGTGGCAAGATGGGGTGCCTGTGCCAAGAGGCTTCACCCACCCAAGGTGTGGTGCTAGCTCCTATTCTTACCACATCTTGGAGTGTTTTAGTCTTTCACTACAAGTCATCCAGACAGAAAACAAACTGGTCATACGGTTTAAAGCTTGCTTTTTTATTTATTATAATTTTTTGAAATTATAATGTAATTACATCCCTTTGTTTTTCCCTTCTCTTTCTTCCCTCCAATTTCTTCCATGTATATTTCATACTCTATCTCAAAATCATAGCTTTTTCTTCTTTGTTTTTTTTTTTGTGTGTGTACATATATATTCCTAAATACATAAACACAGCATGTTCGGTCTATATAATGCATACGTAATATAATATGTATGCAATCCCAGGGCTGACAATTTGGTATTGGCTAACCAGTCAGGGTCCTCTTCCCTAGGGAAGATCATTTCTCCTGCTCTCAGCATTTCCCATTTTCCCATAGTTCCTTGTCTAGTGGGGCCCTACAAGCCTCTCTGTTTCCATGCCAGCATCTCCACTGTTATCACTGTTTGTGTTTAGACAGGCATCTTGATAAAATGTCATGGGTATAGCTTCTCAGACTCTTCAAGGAGACACAATCTCAGAAAAAAAAAACCCTCCTATTCCTCTGGCTCTTACAATTTTTCTGCTACCCACTTCTGCAATGCTCACTAAGACTTAGAAGCAGGAATGGTGTAGAGGATTTGTCAGCTGGGACTAGGTACCACTTGCTCTCTGTCCTCTGCATTTTGATCTGTTGTGGTCTTCAGTAATGGTCTTTTGTCTACTGCAGAGTAATGGTCTTTTGTCTACTTCAATGAGGGGTAAGAGCTACACTTATTCATGGGGATAAGGATAAATATTTAGAGTGTAGCTAGGGATTCTGCTGGTTTAGTGAAATGCTAATTGTAGGATCTCCCCTAAGAGTCACAATACTTCATTAATCCCAGGTCATTGCCTAGGTTTCTGGTATTAAGCACGGGTTTCCCCTTGTTGAGACGGCCATAAATCAAATTAGCAAGCTGTTAGCTATGACCAGGGTATGTGTACCACTATTGTACCCTTTGGTATCCTGTGGCGCTGGTCATTGTGGTGGTTCATAGGTATCATAGCTGGGTAGGACTGTTGGTTGCTTCCACACCTTGGAAACTTTCATGAGACGTTCTGGTCCCATGAAAGCTAGTCCTCCGGGAGGAGGTTTTCAGTTCTGATCCTGCTTAGGGGCCTTTGGGTCCTATGTCTGAAGTGCATGGTGTCTTCAACAATAGGGATTTGTCTTCCTTTTCTGGAGTATAGCAAAGGAAACAGCAATAGCTGTTTTGGGAGTCTCTTGGACAATCCTAAGCAGCAGCTCAAAAGGGAGCTTCTTATGCCTGGTTTTTGTTAGTCTGTGGAGGCTGCTAATCCAGGTGGGAAAATTGCATTCAAACTGTATATTATACACAGACTTTCATGTAACTTTAGGTACTTAGGTAATAGAATGTTTCCTTAAGACATTTTCAGACATTCTTACTGTTGTTTTACTGTCCTCTCTTCTGTACTTATCTCCCCCTTTCTCCAAGTTTCCCCTGTAAAATCATGTGTACCCTATTATTCCCATCTATTGCCCCTCATGTCCTCTGACATTTCCAGTTTTCGTAGCTACTCCAGGTTATATACTCGCATTGGAGCTAGAAGCTGCAGATGGAAGAGAATATGAGGAATTGATCTTTCTGGGCCTGGGTTACCTCACTTAAAATTATATTTTCTAGTTCCTTCCATTTACCCTCTAACTACATGATTTCATTTTTCTTTACAGCTGAATTGTCTTTGCCCACTCATCAGATGAAGGACATTTAGGTTTGTTTCCATTTCCTAGCTATTAGAAGCAGAGTGGCTTAGCAAGATTGAGATGTTGGTTTCTTTGGACACATGCCAAAGAATAGTATAGTTGGGTCATATGGTAGATTTATTTTTAGCCTTTGAAAGATTTTCCACAGTGATTTCCCTAGTGGCTGAGCTAGTCTGTAACCCCACCAGCACTGAAGAAGTGATCCTGTCCTTCACACCCTCTCCATCCTTCCTGTTTGTTGTTTTGTTGTTTTTGACATTCTGACTAGTTAGACCCCACTTTTGTTGACAGGGTTCGAAATACTCATGGAAAGGTCTTTCAATTTTCAAATATTTATACTAATTACTGTATTGCTTTTAAGATATAGATACTATGGAAGAGAACCAAGTAGAATAGAAGATCTGAACCTGTCCCTTTTACCTTAGAGATTCATGTATTTAGAAAAAGTTAGGGAGAAAATCTGGTCAACCTTCTAAAACTACCTGCCTGAAAAAATATTTCCATAATTAGTGGTTCTAATGTGTCAGTTTCAAGTGGGTACTGATTTTAGTGTGCAGCCATGGCTAGAGTGGTGATCGACAGGATCCCTCTCTGAGTTCTGGCATTTTGGTGCCCACATAGATGGTGTCATGATTGAGTCTAGAAAGTCAAGGTCTTAGCAAAAGACTTGGAATCAGAAAGGTCAGCATGTAGTGGCTCCTCTTAATCTCCACAGAGGTGTCAGAGAATAGTCATGTGTGCCTATTAGGGGATTCCACATCCTGGCATCTGTGGGAGTTCATTAGCACCCAGGGAAAAGAGAAATAAAAACACTTTCTTGACCTGCTTTTGATTGTGTACTTGAAGAGACAAAACCACCATGAGCATTCATTAAGGGTTATGTGTTACATCATAAATACAGAATATGAGTTTAACAGGAGAGCAGAGGATGACATTATCAGAGTAGAGAAGGCTCCCTGGAAGGTCAAGAGTTGGCACCAGCTTTGGAAACATGCCTTAGTGTTATTTTTGTTTGTTTGTTGTTGTTGTTTTGAGATAGGGTTTCTCTGTAGCTTTGGAGCCTGTCCTAGAACTAGCTCTTGTAGACCAGTCTGGCCTTAAACTCACAGAGATCCACCCGCCTCTGCCTTCCAAGTGCTGAAATTACAGGTATGTGCCACTACTGCCCAGCCTATGCCTTATTGTTAGTTCTGTGCAAGAAATTTGAGTTCAGGATGAATAAACCACTTCCAATAGCTATTTCTCAGTTCTCATTAGGGGCATTAATGATTTTTCTCAGTTCTACACGGCAATATACACCTGTAAACCCAGCACTTAGGAATCACAGGCAGGACGGGCACAGGATCCAGGCAAGGGACACAGCAAGATCTTGCCTTCAATGACACACACACACACACACACACACACACACACACACACACACGCTTACACACATACAGAGACAATCAAGCAAAAATAGCTTTAGAGTAGGAATAAGAAACTGCAGTACTAGGGCCAATGCAGGCCAATTGTTTATGTGTAGCCTATGAATGAAAAGTGGGTTTCGCAATTGACATTGTTTTTAAAAAATTGAAGGAATCATATGTCACAATAAATGAAAATTTTATGGAACTCCAATGTCAGTGTATGTTGTGAAGTTTTTGGGGGGTCAGGCCACACCCTAATTGGATTGTTTACACATTGCCTCCAACAGCTTGCGTGCTACAGTAGCAGACTGACTAGCCTCTCATTACTTCACCCTACTATTCCGCTGGCCAGCAAGTCCCATGACATGCTTACAAATTTGTTCCTTTAAATGCCACAAGCAAGTATCACCTTTCTGAGTGAGAAGACACTGTCAATGAAATGCATTTAAATTCTTACTACAGACCCACAATAACAGACAAGCATTTGCAATCAATTTTGGTTACGGAAAACATCAAGCTTAGTCCTCCATTAAGGAAAATGTCATCCTTTCTTCCCCCAAGAATTACTTTTTTTTCCATTTGTATATATGCACTACAAAAAGTACCCAAATAGTATTTTATTTTGAATTATTTTTTTAAAAAACTGGAAAGTTGATTTCTCCAAGTATTTTATAAATTCTTATAAAAGCATTTATGCAATATTGATTTTGCCTTCTGGCCACCAAAGCCTAAAATATTTATTACCTGTTCCACAAAAAACCTGTACTTTATAACAGGTTTTATAATTGATGTGAATTTTACAATTTATTAATTGGTGTGTATATGTATGTGTGTGCATGTCTCTGTGTTTGTGTGTGTATATGTGTGTGAGTGTATATAAGAGTATATGTGTGTGCAGGTATGTGTATATGCACATGTGTGCATGCATGTGTATATGTGTCTCTGTGCCAGTTTGGTATATTTCTATTAGTTGAGGTGGTTTTATTAGTAACTTCATGAGTTGCTCCAAATAATTACTATTATCTCTTTTTATGTAGCAGTTCTTATGGGTGATAGAAGTTGACAGTTGTTCTCCCACTTGAATAGCTCTCTCAGGTTTGGAAATGTTCATTGTATCATCATAACCATTGCTTAGGGATGAAATATTACATACTATAAAAACAGTAGAGATAATGGTACAATATCTCATCTCAGAGGTGGGTCTACTTGGGTCAATAACTCCTGCTTTCAAGGAATCCAGGTATGGAGGAGCTAATAAGAAAAATCTATGGTACCAACAAACTCCAGTGTTGGGTGTAAGTGAACCAGACAGTTCATTTATGAAAGGGTTAGGAATGAATTGTGTTCTCTCCAAGGATGCTGATGTCCATGCATGTAGTCTAGTTTTCGTTCACTCCATAGTCCAAGTTGACTTTGAACTCCTGATCCTCCTGCCTTAGCTTCCCAAAGACTGGGATTATACTTCTGTGCTACTATGCTTGGCTTTGACAATAGCGTTTGTATAGAGGTAATCAAGGAACAGTGAGGTTATTAGAGTATACTGTCATCTAGTATGGCTTATGTTCCTATAGAAGGGAAAACTTAAGGACAGTAATACAGAGAATATATTGTGACGATATAAAAAAAATATGGCATTTAAAAGCCAAGAGATACTGGAGGCAAAAACCTAGAAACAAATACATAGATTGAAGTTTCCGTCTTATTGGGTCCCACAGGCATTCAGTCCCAAATAAACACACAGAAGCTTATATTAATTACAACCTGTTTGGCATATTAGCTCAGGCTTATTACTAACTAGCCCTTACAACTTAAATTAACCCATAATTCTTGTGTATGTTTAGTCACGTGGCTTGGTCCCCTTTCTCTGTAAGACAGTCTCTCATCTTTCTTCCTCTGTGTATAGCTAGCGACTACATCTCTGTCTTTCCTCTTCCCAGAATTTTCCTAGTCTCATCACCCTGTCTACACTTCCTGCTGGCTACTGGCCAATCAGTGCTTTTTTTTTTTTTTAAAAAAAAAAAAACAGTACAAGTGACAAATCTTTACAGTGAACAAGAGTGTTATCCCACAGTAAATATATGAAGTTGATTCTTCCTTGTGGTCCTGGGAGGAACCCTTTATTGACACAATTATCTCATACTTCTCATCTTCAAAACTGTGAATCAGTAGCTCGGTGTATTTCTTTTGTCACACAGTTTGTGGAGCTTTGCGACAGCCACTCAAGAGACGTCATGTGCCCCAAACCTCTTTGTTACTGTGGACAAGCTCTGGGGACAGTTTGTGACCGTAAGCTGAAAGGAAGGGCCTGCAAAGTTCTTTCCCTGGGCTGGGCAACCTTGACTCAGTGAGCAAGAATGGTCAGGCAAGCAGGGGCAGTCTCAGACAGGACCTCTTTGTGACACTAGGCGACAAGATTATTCATAGGCTACTGAGACTTCAGTTCTCTGGGCTTGGCACGTGCTTCTGAAACTACTGGTGATTTACCTGGTACTGCTCAAGAAGCATCTGGCTAATTACCAGAAAAAGCGAGATTTAAAGATAAATAAGAAGGACATTGCTTTCAGTGCATTTCTCGTTTTGGAAATACATCATCCAGTGAAATTCATAGGTGAGAAATTAGCCACATACAGGTTTTGATGTTGTGTGTATATAACAAATGAAAATAAGAACAAACAAAACCTCCAGCTGTCTGGTTTCTGACCCAGCTCAGATTTATCCCAGCAAACTGAGGGCTAATTGGGGATTTTAGCTGACTTACCCACAGTCACAAAGATGATCTTAGTCAAAAGACAACTTTATTACATTTTTCTAAAAATTGCAATATTAGTTACAGAAATGTACTCCTTTGGGAGAGTTTTAAGCTCTCACAATTCACACAATTTCTTTTCTAGTTTAGTTCATTTTTCTGGAACTGTTGACAAGCAATAAATACAGCTCTTGATTATTTCTGTATCCTCAGACTTGAGTTTCCCTCAGCATTGCACAAGAAGATGCTTTCTGGTAGGTCTGTTACAGACATGAGGGAGTGAATTTTCTATTGTCAGGGAGACTGTCTACTGTCCAGCTGGTATTTTAAATCTAAAATACTAAAGGCTGTTTCAATTAGCCATGATATGCTTGTGAGGTAGTTATGACTAGCTTTTCATTTGAACCAATCTTATAGGTCACTTTGAGTTGACATTTTAGCCACAAATACATTTTCAGATGTTTCTGCCTTGTTCTACTTGTGTAAAGCTCCTAAAATAGCAGGATGCACCAACACTGTGTTTGAGACAAAAAGGTGACCAAAGATGGCAGAGCATCCATTGCTGGCTAACAGGACCCTTTGTCTCTGGGAGTGAAGTAGCGAAGGCTGCTGTTTCCTTTGTCTAAATTGGAACTGTGACCTACCTGAGACTAGAAAATGGCTTGATGAACTTGTCATTGATAGAGGTTCCCCTCTCAGTCCTTCATGCCGCTGTGATTTCCTAAAGTGAAACCAAGGTGAAAGGAGCAGAGACAGAGGTGACACATAACAGAATCAGACACAAATTTCAAGCTACATTCAAGCTATGAATCCATGACGCAGAGGGTAAGATGCCTTCCTTAAGTGGGCTGTGTAGCGAACAGCCTCAGTTATGGAGAAGAAACAACTCAGCGGGCCATGGCCATGCAGACGATGGAGTCCTCATGTTGGTCTTCACGTTGCCCAATAGAAGCTTCTCACAGCTTAGGCTTCTGCTTCTCATCTGTATGTGGAGCGTGTGGGGTGGGAAGAGAAAGAAAGATGGGTGATGAAATCAATATTGTGAGCAGGGGAAGCCATAAGTAACAGGGTAATGACCAGAGCAGTGGGTTCAAATGCATTTCCCACAAATTAATAATGAAAGTCCATGAACTGCATACCATCTGTTTGACACTGAGCTAGGCACATGATATGCATTATTTCGTTTAGTTGTGAGTCCATGAAAGTCCAAGAGGAAACTGAGGCTTAGAGAATGTTTTTAGTCTCCAGAGACACAGAAGCAATAGGATTTCCCTCTTTCTCTCCTTTCTCTTTTCTCCCCTCTCCTCTTCCTTCAACCCCTCCCTTTCTTCTTTTTTCCTATCTCTCTCTCTTCTCCTCTTTCTTCCTTCATTGCACTCTCTAAGTGATGGATGCACACCTGGGAGCTGGCAAACATGAGTGTACAGGCCTAGCCCATGGCCTGTCAGCCTTGAGACTTACATAATAGTTAATGTTGAGGCTGGGGTCCTCAGGTTGTGTGGAGGTAGAATGTCTCATTTCCCAGGGGACCTCAGTCTTTTGCTCTTAAGCTTTTCAACTGAATGATGAAGCTTGCCCACATGATAGAGGCTAGTGTGTTTCATGTAAGGCTACTAATTTAAATACTAGTTACATATTTTAAAAAATCCCTTTATAAAATGTCTAGTCTTCTGTTTTACCAAATATCTGGGTGCTGTAGTTTAGCTAAATTGACATATTAAATTTGCTACCATTGAGAAGTTAAGGCTTTTCATCACTGAACTAAAATGGAGTCAAGATTTGAACTCAGATGACCCCACACTAAAGCTCCATGATTCTAGGTCTATGCCTGTCACGTCTGCTGATTACCAAGGTTGCTGTGTGCTAATGGGCCAGCCTTCCTCCCCTTAGCAGTGAAATGCTAGCTCAGGTTCTGCTCTGCCCACCTCCTAAAAGAGCCATTAAGTCTCTGACAGTGGATGCGCATCAAATCTCCTGGTAGGACAGCAGTTAATGCCAGTAACATTAAAATTTTGAGGATTTTCTACCCTTACCTTTATGTAAAACAATGTCATTGTCCTGTCTGTGGGTCTGTATAATTTGCACACCTTTGATAGAGTTTGTACTTAGGAAATGATTGGGAAAAAAATTTAGTTTCTTATGGGTCTTTAGGATTTGAAACTTGCTTAAAGTTACAGGGCAAATTTAGTATGTCATTTCCTAAGCTGATTTCTTGGCCAATACATAGGATGGTACCAAGCAGAGTGTTTCCTGGATGTACTTAACTATGTGTGGCAATTCTGAGACTGAGGAAAAAGTGGGGACATTAGGCCAAGATGATTTCTGGCTCGTATGCAGAAGTGGAGGCATGTCCCACTGGCCAGTGGAGATGTGTGTCACTGGTCCCTGAAGGTGTGTGCCACTGGCTGGTGGAGGCGGAGGTGTGTGCTGATGACCCATAGAGGTGGGTTGTGTGTTGACGGCCTAGTGGAAAATGAAGGCATCATAGACACCTGCTTTCTGTTTCAGAAGCAAATCCTGCACACCTACAGGGCAGGGAAAAGATGATTCTGAGTGATTCAGTCTTGCTATTGATCAGTATTTCTGCTGTAATGCAAAGCCAAGACTGCGTCTTTTTCTGTTACGTGGAGAGAGGGAAGCAGATGTGGGGCAGGATGTTCTGCTCCTTGAATTTCTCAATCAAATGATTACGATGGTAAGCTGCCTTAGTGCCAGGGCTGCATTCTGCACCCTTCATCCTATACCACTCTATACCCTGCTCCCAAGAGCACTCTGCCCCAGATGTGGGGAGCTTCTTGATAAACTCAAGTATTTATCCCCTGAAGACTGTTTGCTCTAGAAAGCATATATGACTCATATTAGATTGTGATGCTTCCTGATTGAAAATACTTCAGTGTTTTGTTATTTCTTGTTCTAGGTATCAAGTCGAGAGTGTAAAACGTGTCCTGCAAGCTGCTTCCTTCTGCCAGTCAGTCACACTGGTTGTGCCACACAAATTGTT
The DNA here is from genome assembly GCF_014885135.2 of Alexandromys fortis. Classification (NCBI taxonomy): domain Eukaryota; kingdom Metazoa; phylum Chordata; class Mammalia; order Rodentia; family Cricetidae; genus Alexandromys; species Alexandromys fortis. Next base: position 546,305 of record NW_026068103.1, read on the forward strand.
GACAGCTGTTGTCCCCTCTGGCTGGTCAGATCTGTGCCTTCTCCAAATCGCATTCCAGATATCACCATACTCCTATGACCTGGTTCTTAGCTGTCTCTAGGACTCATTTCTGGCTCACCACCCCTGGAGTCACAGCGTGACCTCCTCTGCTCCCTTGCATGTGTTACACTTCAGGAAACCTTGGCCCACACCCATTCTTGTGTTTCTGCTGGGAAGTCTCCCGGGTTCTCCCCCACTTAGAGCTTCATTTACTCTTCCTCTGCTAACCTCCGTTGTGACTTCATGTCTGCTCGTGGCTTCCTTGACTTCATACCTCCAGATAGATTTAGATATCCCTCTCGTACTCTCACAAAGTACACCAGAGCTTCCTTTTAAGTCTTGGTCACCGCTTAGATAAAATAATTATTTGTGTAATGGTTTATGGTCGACTGCGTGATGCTGGGAAACTCATAGCGCTGCTGTTTTCTTCACAGAAGAGTTTTAATAAATATTTAGTGGAGCAGAGACATAAGGGAAAGCTTGGGCCAAAGTAATGAGAATAGTCTGAATTTTTCTCTGCGACTCTTCAGACTCTAAATGACTCTGGTTGAATAACATCTATTATTGAAATATTTGTATACGAAATTCAACTGTCTTTGAAACGAGGCTCTCAGATGTCTTAGCATTGTTGCAGCTGGACAGATTTATTTGAGTATAAATAGGTGCCCTCTTCTCTCCTCCCAACCCACCCCCCTACCATCATGTTCTTTGTTACCTTCCCTTAGCCATAATGCTAGTCTTTGAGGTCATGGCCACACAATGGTTAAGTTTTGTCCATGTATACCAACTCCACAAGATCCAACTTTGAAACGGCAATGAAAGGTAAAGCTTACTGCATTTCCTTTGGGTTTTATAGCCTGATTTGCTTTAGATCCTAGGAGTTGATCATGTGCTAATTTGTCTGACTGTTTTGTTTGCCTAGATCAATTAAACTTTCCTGTATTTTTTTTGAAGTAAAAAATATTTTCCCACATGAAAGAGTCATTTGGGGTAATATAACAAAACAAAGTTGGCCATGCACATCCTGAATGCTGTTGCCAAAATTTGGTTTTAATTAGCTTTATGACCCATCAAGTAGCCATTTCCATGAATGGACCCTTTGCCATATATCCCTACCAGTTCATTCAACATTAATAGGAAAAACCTCTGTGTTAAAACTTACAACATACCTCGACAGTCTCCAGCAAAATACCCCAAACCAAACAGCACATAGTGTATTTGTTTTTCAGAATGGAAAGCACTTTTCCCTTGGTGACGTTCATGTTTACTGTTAAGTAATGCATTAGTTTTCTAAGGGTCTCCCTGGAAATTGAAATCATTGATTAAAGTCAAATATCCTAGGCAGATTTTCATGCAGCATATATAGGCATAATTAAGGATGGGGAAAGAGAGAGAGAGAGACAGAGAGAGAGAGAGAGACAGAGACAGAGACAGAGACACAGAGAGAAGTATACACATTCTTTTTTTAGGCTATGACAAAAAATTTATATTTTTTTAAAAAAGAAAGAAGATGCAAATGTCTCAGCTGCTACAATCCAGGCTGGGGTTGAAATCAAGGCTAGGCTCAAGGACCACATAGTGATGAGGGAACAATGGTGGCTCTCAGGAGACTCCCAAGTCTCCCTCCCTGGAAAGCACAGCAGCCCTCGCCCTGGAAAGCAGAGTTTTGTGGCTAACTGTTAAACTCCGTCTGTTTCTGTGATCCACGACTGTGAAAGCAGGAACCTCAGAAAGCATGGCCAAGTAAGAACAGTTCAGTTTTAACTCAGTGTTCATCTTAACGGAGTCTGGAAACCTGGGGGCTCTTCTAACATCACTAAGATGTCTGTCAGATGGGCTTCACGTGGCAAATATCTGCGAATCAGCACAATTGCATCATTGTTGGGGAGAGTGGGAAAATGTCTACCCGTGTCTAGGTCCAGGAACCTTTTTATGACCGCAGCCCGTGGCTTCTCTTCAAATAGGGTTTTCTTGTCTGTCTGAAAATTCTAGTTTCTTTAGATACTTGTCTTTGTTGAGTTGTAAAACTTCATTTGAGATTGACTCTGTTTAATTCAGTTAAAAACCTTTTTAAAGGTTATGAGGAGTTTACTCGTTACCTTATAAAAATGACTTTTATTGTTTTTTCTTTAAACCATTGCAGAATAATGTATATAAATTAAGGAAAACCCCATCAATTTATTTCTTGGAATAAAATTGATATGATAGTAGGTTTAATACATCATTTTGAAGCTTTCTAAATGAAATGATATATAGTTATTATTTAGTCCAGTACAGAAAGGTTATAGATGGGCATCCCACTGATTGGCCAAGATTACTACGGTCTAATTTCCGTGGAGGTACAGGCCTAGCAACCCGGTGGAGGCATGAACACATGCTTAGATTCGCCTAGAATGCGGCCCTAGGTCAGAGTCTGAGCACGGTGGGTGGCATTTGCTAATTACATTTCGTATCTCGAGTTAGTCAAGACTCAAAACATCTTTTGCTAATTTAGCTACTAAAGAGAAATAAAATTTCACATCGTTCTGTTTTCAACCGTTTTAATCCAACCGTTGATATCAAGATATTTTAGCTCTAAATAAAGAAAACTGTAGCCAGAGTTGGCTAATAACCTGTAATCTCAGTTCTCGGGAGACAGAGGCAGGAGAGGCAGCACGGCGCATTCGAGGAGAGCCCACCTCATACATTGGTGCCAGGCTAGCCGCAACCTGTGTACATAAGAAGGCTCTGTCTCAAAGGGGTGGGGAGCAGGAAGTGGAGGAAAGGAAAAAAAAAAGGAAATTCAACTAAAAGTGGCTTAAACAGTGACATTTATAGCTCATGTGACAAGAAAATGGGTAGTTCCAGATTTGCCTAAACTAATATTTAAATGATACCATCAATCCCCAAATTCTTCTCACACCTCTGTTCAGGTCAGCTTCTCTCAGCTGAGTTTCTCGTGCCCCAGTATGCCTGCATGATCTTAAGACTCAGCTGCAAAACAGCAACCCTCGGGCGCGCAGCCAAAGCTTTACTTCCTTTAGTGCGGAGGTTTTCTCTACAGTGAATGTGTTTCCAAATTCTGAGCACCCCTCACATCTGACTGCTCTAGTGTGAAGATGTGTCCCCAAGCTCGGAACACACCTCATAAGAGACTGTTTGGGAGGAGGAGGGTTAGGCGTTTAGCGGACAAGAGCCGTTACCTGTCCTAAGATCATAGCTCAGCATCCCAAACAAAGGCTTTCCCAGGACAGAAGTCTTCTCACCTGCTTGATCACAGATAAAATTTGGGCCTCAACAGTTTTCTACTTTCACAAATTGGTGAGGCTGGAGAAAGGTGGGGTACTAACACTTGTAGGTTTCAGGGTTCCCGTAGGTGAATCCCACCAGGGAGCGTGCTCCCCTCATCCCTTTTTGTCTTTGTAGGGGCTTCCCAGGGATTCACTGCTCTAGCTTTCCCCTCTTAAAGTGAATGTATAAATCCGTTCTCTATGCCTTGAGCTCCTTCCTGGGGCAGTACCCAGAGAAATGAAGGAAAACATTTTTAAATAGTGATCTTTATTCAAGCAAATAGAGAACACTGGAAACCTTGGGATGCAGGAGATGTAGAAAGGCTGAGGACCACAGTCTGTAATTGGAGATCAGGGTACCATTCCCTCCACCTCACCACACGGTGCACGCCGGCTTCCCCTTGCTGTGAACTCCGCAGTGCATATCTGATCATTTCCATTCGCTATCTAATGATCCTTGCTCTTGAGACATGACCAAGAAGGCTGAAAACAGATGCTGGGAGGGAACCTGAAAGGAGGGAGGGGTGGGAGAAGGCCTCACATGCCCGTCTTTCGGAATCTGGAAAGAGGAAATACATGAGCAAAAACCAATTTTGGACAATTAAAAATTAAGTTTCTCTGACCTACTTAAAAGCAAGAACGGTATTACTTGTAGTTCTAGGGTAGATGACGAACCGTTAAAGGGAGGAAACAGGCCATAGAATGCCTTATTTCCAGGTTTTGATTTGAGGGAAAAAAAAATCAGATACTGAGCGCTCAAGTAGTGATTACATTAAAGCCATTTAATTCGGGGCAGGTTTTTTTTTTTTTTTTTTTTTTTTTTAATCCCTGGATTCTCTAATTCCCTACCCAGTTTTATTTTTAAAGCCTTTGTACAAGTTAAAATGACCAGAGAAGAGTTGTTCTTTTTTTTTAAGGGTTTGAAGTTTGTTTGCTTAACAAAGTGTTTGCAGTCATAATTAGGTTGCATATTAAAGTTCAAAACCAACTCAAGTTGGAAGTGACTGAAAATTGTTACCATCTGATGGCTTTGCGGGCAGAGCTCTCACAAGCGACACTGCACGCACCAAGGAATAAAGGCCAGTTTCTGGGTATTGCCCCAGGAGGCTTGCAGGGTCTGGGCAATGCTCAGACTGCACATTTCCCAGGGTGGCATCATAGGTCTTAAATCTGTCACAACACAATGGCTTTGTTCTGTGGCAGTCACCCGACGTGATTTGGCCATTTTGCTACTTTTATCTCTTGAGGGTCCTCACATCTTATCTATCAGGGAACTGCAGAGGCCACAACAATTGTAGTTTCTGAGGCAGTTCTCCAACACTCACAATGGAAAATGCTTCTCCATGCCAGGCTTTCCAAGAGAGACAAAGAGAGACGCTGGTTAGGGTGTCTAGGATGAGTCAGCTACTCCTCTGTTGCGTTGAAAGGCAAACTGTCTTTAATTTTAACAGTGCCCTACTTGCATCTCGGCTGGCATATGAAGCTGATTTGGGAATAGAAAGAAGAGTTTTATATGGTACTTTTCAAACATCTTGCCTCAAGCAAGAACCCAACTGTTTCTGAGAGAGAAATCTCTCTTGGCCTCCACACCTCACTTTTCGTTTCTTCTTAGAAGAGAATGCACCATCCAAGGGGTCTCTTCTAAGGATGAGCATCCAGCGAGAATAAAAGCCGAAGATGCGTGAGGGACATAGCTATTCAGGGTTCGTGCAGGTGACTAGGATGCTTGGAGCTACCACACGTGATGGTGGAGGGGTGCTTACATGGAGCTAAATCTCAAGGCCCAGGGCTGTATGCAGTAGGAGGGAGAAACACATCTTCTTCCTTTGTTTAGGAAGTGTCTGTAGGAGATTCATAGCTGAACTTGAATCAGGTTGAGAATGAGTTTAGGTTATTAACTTGTTTGTCTCCTGAGCATTAGTCTGTGTTCCCCTTTAATTCTTCTAGGACATGCACACCAGTATAATCATGCTGCTTGGTAAAATATAGAGTCTGAGTATGGAAAAAAGTGCCAAGCCATGTGGCTAACATAGATAAGAATAAGGGATTAATATAACTTATAAGAGTTAATAAGAAGCCTGGGCTAGTGGGCCAATAAGTTTGTCAATAATATAGACCTCTGTGTGATTTCTCTGGGGCTAAACAGCTGTGGGACCTGGTAGGAGGACAGAAACCAGGCAGGACAGAAACACCCCAACAACATGACCATGGAAAAATTCAAATTTGTATTTGATATCAGATGTCACTCATGTGCCCTTACTCATTACTCTGTTAATCCTCTCAAAGGTATAATAACTTGACAGGGGGCTGATCCGGGTGTTTCTAGGCTAAAGTTGTCTTTTGGTACAAAAGCTGTCACCTGTCATAAAGACTATCATAAAATGTTATGTCATCTGAGATGTTAATAGTCTCAGAATCCTGCAGTATAACGAACTCATGGCTGCAACAGCAACACTGCATTCTCAGCATATAGTTCTACTCCCCTCAACTCTATTCAACTCCTGCCATGTGGAGAGGGACATGGGATGAGGCAGAAGTACAGAGTAAGTCAGACAACAATTTTGGTCCTTTCTTTCACAAGGACTGTATCCCATACTCTGTGTAGGCTAACAAACCTGTTCTTACTTGTAGGAAAAGAGGCTAGACAGTGAAAACCATACTCGCCAGCAGAGTTCTAGACATGAATTCACTTCTGTCCATTGCATTTACTCAACAGGCATTTTGGAAGACAGGAATCATGTCGCCATCATCTGCTCAAGGATTCAGGCTATTATTTCAAACAAGAAAAAAAAGGGGAAATACGGTGTTTTCCCACAGTGGGATTTCTGAATCCACTTGCCGTTTTGCTAAAGGTAAGGGGTCTTGGCTGGCACTGCAAGTGACAGCCTCCGAGGTCAGACACTCCTGGTCGAACTTTCTGTGTCATTCTATGCATTATTACTGGAAGCCAGCTTCTTCTGCAATTCATAAACTTTTGCAAGCACCTGTATTGACTGTTGTAAGCTTTTCTGGTGATCCTTGATGAGACCACACTTCCTGCAAGGATCTCCAACATTGGTATTTTCCCAGCAGAGAAGATTGCTTGCTGTGCCAGGCCTGCCTCTGCCACTGATGAGACACCCACACCTACATCTGCTCTTTACCTTCCAGGAGAGAATTAGATAATAATTCCATACACCAAGGAATGCATGAAAGAAAATGAAGCAATGAGTAAGGTCAGGTATGGGTGAGGAGAAAGGGTTTATTGGAGATACGTGGGGGAGTCCAGCAGAAGGCACCTGGAAGAGTCCAGAGCAGAGAGAGAGAAAGTAGTGAACTGAACATGACCAGTGGACTGGACCAGGCCATGGGGTTGGGGGTAACAGAGGAAGAGGAAAGAGAGGGGATCAAGAGAACCAATGAAGACCAATTGGAAAAAGGTAGCTCAAAGAGCAAGCAGAGAGAGAACCAAAAGGGTGTGGTGGGAATGGCAGGTCCACGGAAGAAGGACACTGGAGAAAGGGAAGCAAAGCCCCTTGCTGGAGTGGTTTATGGTAGGGTGTGTGTAATGATAAACAAACAAACAAACAAACAAAAAAGGCAAAGTGGGTGCCTTTCAGCGGGCCCTGTCCAGGTGTGCCACTAAACACACACTCCACTTGCAATGGAGTTAGTGCAAGAGGTCTATTGGAGGAGTGGGTCTTGAGAGGGAGAATGAAAGAGTGAAAGGCCATGTGGGAAGGGGACAAGGACACGAGAGAGGCAGGCAGACAGACACGGAAAGAACAAGAGGAAGAAGAGAGGCAAGAAGAGGTAAGAGATACAAGAGGGGCAGGAGACAAGTGGGGTACGAGAGAAAGAGGAGGCAGAGAGGGAGAGCCGTACTGGCAGGTGCCTTTAACGGGTACACACGTCACATAATGACGGTGAAAGGCACCTGGCGAGAGTTGATGACATAACCGTTTTGGTGGCAGAAGCAGGCTGTTGCCACTGCGGAAACTTACAAAGTGGACGTGAGAAGAGCCGTGAAGAGCCGCGAATAGCAGGGAAGAGCCGCAGGTACGGAGTGAACCTGGCAGCTAGAGCGCTCTTCGGTGGGCTGAGGCACCTCAGCCATTTGTTCGGGGGATTTCTATGGAACCTGACAATACAGACCAACTTTTCCTAAGAAGTTAACCTGCGAAGAGTGTGCTGTGGATTCCTATTTGGGGAAGAGTATGCAGTAAGATGCAGGATCATCTCCTGGAAAGATGTTCTACAAACGGTTCTTGTAAAGGTTTTCTTCATTTCGAAGTAAGAAGACAGAGCCCTGTCCTCGAATAACGCCCTGCCAAGATAAGCAGATCAAGACTATCTCCTCCAGAAAGTCTGTAGAAAGGGCTTAAGCCTTCTTGTTACCAATTGAGGTGAGGGGGCTGGGTTCTGCGCACAGTTTTGGAACCTGGACAGGAGGTGGGGCAGCACGGGAGGTCTCCTTTGGCATCCAGTTTTCCAGACCACATGCCAGGTCTCTGCTTTGAAGGACGCCTGGAGCAGCGAGTCTAGTAGCTAGTCCGGTAGCTAGCAAGGTGAGAGTTTCTGCAGCGCTGGGCTAATCCCACCAGTACGGGGCTCTGATCCACAGTGGCCCTTAACATGGTGTCTTTTCTCTATGTCCATTCCCAGTCTGAACTTTGCTGTTTTAAACTTCATGTTTATGATTTATATACAAAAGTTAGTGATTAAGTCAGACGTTGAACCCAGATGGCAAGAGATCTTTACATTGTACTAGACATTTACAAACAAAACATGATTTTGAGGACCTCCAAGCAAAAGCCAAAGTACAAAACAAAACACGAACAAATTCGAGATTTGACTTTTTCAAAGAATAGAGAAGTAGAGTGTTGGCATGCAGGTAACTCAGTTTCCTCACTTATCAGTTGAGACTGGGTTAGCCAACAGAATCGCCTCTGGTTCTAACCCCAACATGGTTCTGAGTCAGCAGATTCCAAATGGCAAGATAATAGCCCACAGGGGACTCAGATAGGCTGAAAATAAAACTTGAAAACATGCACAAAGATTACAAATGACATCCACCCAGAAGAGGCACACACCCAAACTCAAAAGCAACCCAAGTTTCCTTCAGTAGGCGAATTGGTCAGCTATGATATTTCTAGTCAACAAAGACTTTTCTCTAAGTCATTTATTGGTCTGATTGCTCATCTTTAGCACTGAATAACAACATTCCATTGACTAGATATAATCATAGCTTATCAACTGTATAATTCTCATTAGATGACATTCTGGAAAAGACCAAGTCATGGAGAAAATATCACTATCACTAGTTACTATCTGTTGTTATAGGGAGGAGGCGGGGGTGGGGGGAATGGGGAGAATTTAAGATTTCTAGGGTAGCAAAACTCTTCTCTGTATCACAATAGCAAACATATGCCTTCTTATATTTGTCAAGTCTCATCAAGACTGAATGCTAATGTATACTTTGCATTACATTAATATGGTGGTATCAGTTCATTATAAATATGCAATGCTTGTAAGGGATGTCCTTCTGTGGGGACAGGGAACATATTCTGCTCAGTATTGCTCTGAACATAAATCTACTTTGGAAGATAAATTTATTATTTAAAAATAGTAACCCAGCCGGGTGGTGGTGGCGCACGCCTTTAATCCCAGCACTTGGGAGGCAGAGGCAGGCGGATCTCTGTGAGTTCGAGACCAGCCTGGTCTACAAGAGCTAGTTCCAGGACAGGCTCCAAAGCCACAGAGAAACCCTGTCTCGAAAAACAAAACAAAACAAAACAAAAAAACAAAAAAACCAGTAACCCAAAAGCAAAATAACAATTAAGGCGAAAATCTTGAGAAGTTACATATTAAGTGAAGCATTACATTCGTATTTTAATCAAATGTGTTTATGCATTTAATAAAAAGGGCAATGTGGCTTGGCCATCCTTTGACTAATGTTTTTATGAAATCCAAGTGAAAGAAGTCAAACAAGGTATTAAAGTTCCTTTTTTAACTCTTAATCTCTCCTAAACTGCCCGTTAGGAATGAACCATTGACTCAGGCCCACAAATCTTATCTCTAAAAGACTCAATTACCTTATTGTGTTTTCAAGAAATGTATGTGGAACATTGACTATGGCTGCCTAAGGCGTCCACTTAGTTGAGTGCAGCTCTTGGCTAACAACACTGTGAAGTCAAAAGGGATGGGATGGTTTTTGAATTGTTGAGTTGTTTGTTTACTGTCAAGGACCATATTGAGGCTTCTCATCTTCTGTTGTGTATATCTATACTTTCATTCATGACATCTCTTGTTGTGTGAGTTATTGGACCTGGTAGAATGCTGAAAGCTTTTTTAATGTAAACTGATTGAAATGCAAATTAATTTTTGAATCTATATTTTATCTACTTAAATGATAATAGTAAGTACTCAAAACAGTGTTCTAAGAGTAATTAACTCAGGTTGGGTGTGGTAGTACATGCCTTTAATCCCAGCGCTTGGGAGGCAGAGGCCATTGGATATACATAGTAAGTTCCAGTACAGCCAGGGATCTGTGGAGAGACTCTGTTTCAAAAAAACCAACCAAACAACCAAACAACAACAAAAAGTAATTAACTCAATACTAATCAATACTAACATATTTTAAGCCTATAGCATCACGATGCCCTCTAGTGGCTAGCCCATAGGAAAAGTACAAGAGTCCTACAGAAAGGACAAATTCTTTTCTCCAGGTAAAATTGTTTACCTGCTCCAGAGTGCTGCTGTTTGTTTAATAAAATCAATGGTGCTCCATCTTCAGTTGCTTCTGCCTTATTACCGTAATATGCAAAGATCAAGGTATATGAAACTTATTACACATTATGGCCATTAAATAAGGCCAGTGGGTAGACATGATCCACTATAACTCAGTTATCTTCTAGTTGAAAGTGTGCTAAGGGATGATGATAAAACTTTACTGGGATTCACAAATTTGCTACCCTCAGGCCTTTCATCACTTAAATGCCTGTCTTAGAAGCAGACTGTAATTTTTGTGTAGGTAGAGGCACTAGTCAAGAAGCAAAAGAACAAGTCAAAGCAATGAGATAACCATCCCCATTATGTGGCAAGTAACTGACACGAATTGTTTCTTATGCATGTGAATTCCTATCAACAATAAAGACTATCTCTTTAATATCTTTATGCCTTTCAGAGAAGAAATAGATTTTGTAAGATTCTGAAGAAACATTTAATCAAATTATCAAGGGTCCTAAAATTATTTTTTCTATTTGTTCAATAGTTTCAGAAAATAAGAAACTTAAAATGTGCATAAATAGTCTTTTTACACACATTTCCTTCATAACATTGAAGCCATTGTTGGAACACATTTGATGACAACCCTTCAATTATTTCTTAACATAACAAGATTTCACATTGCGTTGTTCTCTGATAAGTCTGCGATTCTCAGATATGTGAAGTCTCACGACAAAGCATTAAAGATGGTCTCTTTAGAAGAGCTGTTTATATGAGCTGGCAGATCCTGAGCTATGGTAGAAGTGCTTTTCGGGAAGTAGTTGAAACATTGACTTTACAATAAACTCAAGAAATATTTTTATTAGTCTCTCTCCATGGGTCTGCTAAGTTGTATAATAACATGAACTAATTGTTGGCATTGTGGGGGAATGACTGAAAAAACCTATCTGCAACATAGAATTCATCCGGTTTAATATCCTGCCAATAAGAAGTAAGACCCTTTCAACTTTCCGTACTCTTCCCATGTTGAATATTATGTCTCTAAAAGGAAGTACAAAAATAATAAATACCCAAACTACCCCAAACCGTGCTCGTGCATGTGCATGCACGCACATGTGTGCACACACACACGAGCAAGCACACACACACACACACACACACTGGGGTAAGAAAATGGAAATGGAAAAGAACACTTAAGGCAGAGCCTTCTTTTTCTACCACTTGTGTTTATTTACCTGCTAATTATTTACTCTGACGCTAATCTCCTTTTCTGTCTTCTTTCCAGCAATAAATCTATTTCCATAAAACCACCCACTCATGAATGAGGTGACTGGCCGGACCTACATGCGTGTTTTATGAGAACTTAACCTGCATTCTCTTGATTTTGTTCTGACAGTCACCCCTCCTGCGTCTAACACAGACATATTAGTGATCCTTGGCTCTTTTGCTTTCTTAGGGCTATCTGAATCCATGCAATGTTACTAGTGAGTCTATTTCTTTCTGAATGAATAGGTTTTGAGTTCACCACAATCAGATGATCTTCAGTTTATACTTTTAGAAAAGCCTCGCTGTTTTAAGTGGTCCAAGAGGCCCGGGCCATTCTGGCCCCTTCCCTTGCATATGTGCTTTATTTAGTTAACCTTGGTTCTGACCTTTGCCTTCTCAGTAACCTTTAACTGGCCAGAAACCAAGTCTGGGCCGGAGCTCCCAGGATCCTTCAAAGGAGGAATTAATTAATCTGGTGGTTCAAATTGGAGAAAGGGCAGCTGAGGGGAAGGACATTTCCCCCCTATTCCTGAAAGGGAAATAAAAATAAATGCAAAATATTTGGGGTTTCTATTGCCAAACCAACATAGGATTAAGTGAGAATGTATAGGCATATAGTAAAATTCTATTTACTTCAAGTGGGGGTACTTACTGTAAAACTTTAAGTTAAACACACAACTAATTTTTTAATTACATTGACTTTTGACTGCCTGTAGTTTCTGCTATATTTAGTGCCATTTGAAGGTATCTAAAGTGATTATAGACTCTTGTGAGTTGTTAAGGAGAGCCAAGCAAAAACTAGAAACAACAATACTGGAATTATTGATAAACAGGTTTTTAAAAAAAATCTTAATGTCCCATATTTTCAAACTAATACTTTCAGAAAAAGCTTCAAGAAATACAACATATTGGAGAACAGATCCCAAATGTTTGTGTCCCGAGTTTCTTGAATACACACTATTAAAATTTTCCTTTCTGTGGTTTGTCCTTTTGAGAGTGTTATGCCGTATTTACTTGCAATTTTTGTGGGGAAAGGGGGCAGAGAGGCAGAGGAGTAGAGACAGAAAGGGAAAAGTTTCTGATAAAAAGAAAGCAAATAAATAGGAAGTTAACACACGAACTTGCAGAAGATGGTGTACTCCCTAAAAGACTAGGAAGCTAACACATGAATCTGCAGAAGATGGTATAGTCCTTAAACGAATAGGACGCTAACACATGAATGTACAGAAGATGGTGTACACCCTAAATGACTAGGAAGCTAACACATGAACCTAGAGAAGAGGATGATCTCTCTAAACCATGAGGAGAATTAGATCCTTAGGTTGTAAAGCATAAAATATGAAAAGTTTATGAAATAATATCCCTTCATCAATCGTTTAAACTTAAGGAAAGAAAATCCCTGATACAGAATTAGGAAAACAAACTAGTTTGAATCTCTTCCTTTCCTAAAAACAAAGTCCCTGTATTCTGTACTCCCCTCTAATGTCTCTGATATATAAAGCAATTTTAAAAGGAGCCTATCCTGGCACACTTATGGAGAAAAAAAACAGAAATCTTTCATCTGTTCTCATATTTTGAAGTGAAAATATATACCAACCAACTTAGAGCCTGGTAAAAGAAACCAAATCAAGAACACCTACTTAACCTGACACAAATGTGAAGGGCAATCTTTGAAAAAAACACCATAACTAATGTAAAGGGCCAGGAAATCCAAGTATACATTTGTTTTTATTGGTTGTAGAGACATGAACAGATTTATATAAATAGTCCTCAGATATAAAATATTCACATATGACAAACTAGCATCTTCCATCATTAAATGAAAGGTTACTTATTTATCTACTGGTTAAGACTATCATCTAATATGTGCAAAAGTAGAGAGTTAGAATTATTATTAATTATTATTATCATTAATTATTATTGCTGCAATGTCAGGGTCTGAATCCAGGACCACTTTGTGTGCACTACGCAAGGGCTCTACCATTGAGCTCTGCTCCCAGCCCTCAGAGTTAGCAATGACGAAGCACCGAAAGGAGACCAAGTGAGTGAAAGATGGAAACGTGAAAGCTACCTCCTAATATTTGCACTAAATGACAGATGTTGATAGATTTCTTTAATTTTCTTATCTTTCTTTCATCTTCCTAATTTTCTATGATTCAGTTGTAGAATAATTTTTTAAAGCATATATTCTAATTTTTGACAAGTTTTGCTCTGCTGGGTGCGGTTTGTTGTTGCTTATGGATTCCAAAGAGCTTATAGATAAGGTTGTAATCCTGATTTTCCTGATTTTATTTTTCCATTGAATTATAGTGCAGTCAAATGACTCAAACGCACATTATAAAGCAACTTTAGTAACAACAGCAAAATAATGTAAATTGATGTACGCTGACTGATATAAAGTACACTCACCGTGAAGACTTTTCATAATTTATGATTTTGATATGTAGGAATCTTAGACTAAAGCCTTTAATATTCAGTAACTATAAAATCAAGCCCTGCCCAGTCCCAGACCCCAGGCACACTATTGCAGTATAGATAAAAAGAGAAGCAACCAAGTATTAATATAATGACTAACATTTGCAGAGACTTGTTAAGTGGAAGGGCCGAGTAAAGGGCTCTGTGTACATAATCATACTTAATCTTCTCTACAAATTTGTTAGGCCCTGCATTTACTGATAAAGACACTAGAGGTGAGAGGGTAATTTGCAAAGCTTCATATAGCTAGCAAGTAGCCGAACTGGGATTTAAGCTCAGGTCTGGTTAATTTCAATGTCTATGATTTAACCATTAGTCTGGATTGGCTGCCCTCTCTCCCATTCTCCCAGTGCTAAGATACTAAGGTTCAGTAACAATGTAATGTTTCTTGACTGTATGCACACATTGCTTTGTCTTCCTCCCTTCTTCTAACCCCTTCATTTCTTCTCCCTACTTCTTCCTTCCACTCCCTCATTCATGACCTCTGATTTGGTTACTGTGTGAATCTTTAGGACTTAGAGACCATAAATATGAGAGGTTCACCCTCTATTTGAAATCAGCTCAAAGCCATCGCCTTCTTACCATATTTATTTATAGCCACATAATGCCTGGTGCTTACCCAGGCTATGAAATGGAGGAGATGGGCATGGGCTCCCTACAGAGCACTGGATGGCCGCAGTTTGGTTACAAAGAACAGCATATGTAAGTAGAAAGAAAGAATTTCCCCAAAAAGGTCATTTTTGAGCACTGGTACAAAGCTTGAATAACCGTAATTTCAAGTTGCTTGTAACAAATTGCCCTTTTAATGTGGTTCCTTGACGACCTAATGTCCTTCCATTAAGTTTTTCTTCTTCAAAACATTGGATAGCGTAAGTGCTAACAGCCCCAAACACCTACTTGGTGTCTCTAGTCCACCTTTTGCTTTCTTATATGATTGGTCTCTTCATCCTTGATTTGTTCCTGGAAAGCTAATTGATGTATTATTCTGAAATTGATGAACTAGAACCTTATGAATGTAGCTTGGTAGTTACCGTGGGCATTTCCTGTTTTGTCCAGTATTTCATCATGTAGTGAAAAAATTTTCCCCAGGTATTTCTAACTTAATCTAAGCCCTGCATAACCTCCAGCAACCTCATTCACTGCTGAGGACTGCGACTCTCTTCTCCACGATGTATACCTAGGTCAGAGCTCTATCTGTTTGCTAGGTGGAACCTGCTCAGGCTGTGCATCTTCTCCCACTGGGGCTTTGGTTTATTACGGTGGTTGTCCTCCGCTGAACTCTTTCCGGTCAGCTGGAAAGCATAGTCTATGCAGTAATTTCTTGCTAGCACAGAGAGCTCAGAGGTCATAGCTTGTCTAGGAGGGAACTTCACAGCCCCACAGGCATGCATTTTTTGCTTCGTGGTTGAGGTGGTTATGAATATTCTGACTTTCCTGCCTCGACACACCTAAAGCACGCAGCGAGTGGGAAGTGGTTAGCAGGCAGGTGTCTACACGTCTAATCAGTTCAATTTCTCTTGTGGCTACTTTGAACCACTGCCCTTTCCTAATTCCAAGTACCCAAACGGAGCGATAACCAACAATTACTGAGTGCTTGTGATGTGCCGGGCACTGGGCCGAGTGCTGAACATCTATGAACTCAGGTAGCACTCACAATAGCCCCCCTCCATTAGGTCATTAGCTTGACTTTGTAGGTGAAGAAACAGAGGTATCCTGACCCAGGTCACATGTCCATGAAACAATCAACATGGATTTGAACTCCTGGATTTTACTGTGAACTTTAGTACTTTAGCTATGAAGAATTACTCAAGGGAACTCAAACGATACACTCTTGGCTCAGATCAAAACGTTCCTGATCTGTAGAATTTTATTCAAGAAGTAACATTATTTCCTATGCTTTATTTTATTTATTTATGCTATTTTATCAAAATATTTTAGTTTTTTCCTCTTCTTCCTCCTCCTAAACTGGGAATGTGTCCTTTTGATATTATAATGTATTTATTCATTTATTTTTATTTTTAAGTATTTTATTTTTTCTTTTGATTTTTTGACAAGTTCATGAATCTCTATACTAAATTATGGTCATTTCCATCTCTATTACCCTGTCTCAACTCACTTCCTCTCCAGCTAAGATCCATTTTCTGTTTCCCTACTTGGTTGTGTGATCGGTCCACTGAGTTTAATTATTGCTTGCTTGAGTATGAGTTTGGGTTATTTATTGGAACATGGGTAACATATCAGTGGCTACACCACTGAAGAAAGTGGTACCTCCTTTTCCGGTATACCCAATGCCTGTTCATAGGCCTTCAGTGAAGGCTGGAATCACATGAGTCCTTTTTCTGTCCATAATGAAATGGTCACAGATCCAGTGTCACTGACCTGCGTCTGTGTAGGTAACCACAGAAGCAGTGTGTCGATGAGCGCAACTGATATCCTCAGCGCTCCTCTGTACCGCTGGTGCTCACATCCCCTTCAGTTATAACCTCAGAGCCTTGGAGGGATTAGTGTAGATATCCCCATTTAGGACTGAGTGGCTCCCAGTCACTAATTCTCCGTACTTTGACCAGTTGTGAGTCTCTGCCTTAAACACAGTCTACAAAGAAGTTCGGTGAAGGCTGAGAGCAAGCATTAATCTCAGAAGATGACCAGTGGTAGAGTTTCAAGTCTCTACATACTTCCTGACTCCCTAGGTTTTTAATCTATGATCTTAATCTTATCAATCATTTTACTTGATTTACTTAGATTGTATTCACTTCCATCTGTTTTCCATACTGGTTTTGAACATTGCACTAATTTACTTAGCTCATGTGTATGTGTGTGAATTGGCATATGTGGGGAGGTCAGACAACAGCTTCTAAGAATTGGTTCTCTCTGTTTTATCATGAAGGCTACTTTTGCTTGCTAAGGAAATTGAAATTGATTCACTTTGATTTTTATTTTCAGGCTGGAAGAAAGATGTCCATTGTTTCTAGGTTGCATAATTTCTAAAGCTCTATGCTGTATTTCTTTTCTTATACATATTTCTTTTCATACAGTGCATTTTGATCGTGTTTTTCTTCTCTTCAAACTCCTCCCAGAACCTCCCTACCCACCCAACCACATAATTTTATGTTCTTTCTCTTATTTATGTTCTTTTTCTTTCTCTCAAGTAGAAAAATACAACAGCAACAACAAAAAGTTCAAGCTCAAAAGCAGAAAATCAAAACAAGAAAGCAAAGCACCAATAAGACAAGAAGTGCCAAAATGAAACAAAAAGTTCACAGAAGCAAACATGGAGTTCCTTTTGTGTTGGCCACCTGCTCATGGCCATGGGCCTGCTCTGGAATGTGGTTGATATACCCAGTGACATTTCATTGGAGAAAACTGGTTTTCCCTTTTGCCAGTGGGTGTCAACTGCAAATAGCTTCTCAGTTAGGGGTTGGACCCATTCTGGCTTGAACCTGTGCTGGTCTTATGCAGTCATCGTCCCTGTGGGTTCACATGAGCATCCGTCCTGTGCTGTAGAAACCATTGTTTCCTTGCAGTTATCCATCATGTCTGGCTCTTACAATTTTTCTCCCTTCTCTTCCACATAGATTTCTGAGCCTTGAGAGGAAGGGTTTGATGGAAACATCCTATTTGTAATAAATGCTCAAAAGTCTCTCTCTTTCTGCATATTGTCCAGTTGCAGAAAAATCTCTCTGCTAACTACCAACTCACACAAGAAGAAGCTTCTCCTGTGAGGGTTGAGTGAGGCACTGAGTTGTAGCATTGTGTCATTAGGGGTTGTATTATTACTATGTTCTTTTAGTAGAATAAATAGTATCAGGTTTTCCCCTAGAACCATGACCTATCTGGTCTCAGGTTCTTGAGCCCTTTAGCAGGGTCAGGTATGGGTTCCATCTCATGGAGTGCGCCCTAAATTCAATGTTTAAAAAGTGCTTGGTTATTCCCATTTCATTTGTGCCACTATTGTTCCAGTATATCTTGCAGTCAGGTTGCTGTTGTATGTCCCAGAGTTTGTAGCTGGGTGGTATTGATGATTACAGTCCTTTTTTACTTTTTATTCCTTTGTAATGTGTGTTCACCTTCTCACTTCACAAATTATTCTTTTAGCATTTAGGATACTCCCTTTGCCTTTGGATTGTATAATTTTGCCATATTCATCATTATTTATTAACTGTTGTATGCCTAAAGTTTAGATTAACATTTCAAACTGCCTTGATTATTTATGTTTATTTTGCTTAGTGTTTGTTGGGTTCTTAGAATCATTTATATTTTCATCAAACTTGGAAATTTCCAGACTTGAAAAAAAGTTATTTTTTCAAAGCTGGGATTGATGGCACCTATCAATAATCAAAACAGTCAGAAGGCAGAGGCAGCAGGACTGCAGCTAATTTGGGGCTACCCTGCTCTGCTTAGTGCCTGTTGTGGCTATAGATGAGAATTTGACTGAAAACAAATAAAAGAACAAAGTTTGGTTTTGTATCCTTTCCTTGTGGCACTTGATATACATTGTGTTAGACTTGTTGATATTGCTCCTGTAGTCAGTGATACTTTTTAATACACACACACACACACACACACACACACACAGAGAGAGAGAGAGAGAGACATCTTCTTTCAGACAGAAACATACATCTTATTTGTGTTTTATTTTAGAAAACTTGTATTGTCTTACATTTGTTAGATTTTTTTCTTTAACTTTTGGTGGGGTCTAATTTGACTTTGACCACATTGGCTGACTTTTTCTCTTGTAATTTCCTTCCCACCTCTGGAGTAGCACTAGTTAGTTGTTTTTAAGGGATAATGAGCAAACTTAATTATGAAAGTCACAGCGAACAAGAATGGCTGGTGATGAGAGCTGAGAGCTAAGGGACTGTTTAGGCTGTGAATGGCTGTTCAGGCCATTTAAGAGTTGGTGAAGGAATGCTATCAGAGAGTTCGGAGCAGAAGAGTAGTATAATCATGTTCACTTTTTAAGATTCGTATTGTAGTTGATGAAATATGATTGACAATCTTCAGGCTGGTAGCAATGGAAGACCCGTAGGAGAGCTTTCCAATAGGTCAGGCAGGAAGACTGAAATTCTCTGTGCATAACGTTAGCAGATGTTTGAGAGAGGGAGGAACAGAAGAAGAATCAAGGAAGGAATATCTGGGCAATTAGTCAGGAGGCTGAGTTCCTGACAAAAATAGCTGGAGGGAAAAAAAATCTAGTGAGAAAGAGTAACTGGGGAGATTCCTGCTGTCAGTTTATCCAAGAGAGGTTTAAAACTAAAGTTGTCTGCTAGTCAGTTTTCACCGTCTGTGGTTCTGTGATGTCAGCTTCCTCTATGATCCCAAATCGTAGGCGAATGTGATGCACATGCTGTCCTGTGTGGACGGTACTTTGGAGGAAGAAAGAAATCAGGCTGCTGTCCAAAGTAAAGCCACACTGTTTAGAAAAAGGAGAGTACACGGGACAGCATGAGGTGACTCAGAGGCGAGCTAATCTAGTGGATTTTGGAATATGAAACTGTCAGTGATGAGCAAAACTCAAAATTCTTCTAAGACTTTCAGGATGAATAAACATTGGGCTAAACATTGGGCTTTCCAACCCATGGACGATGATGGTTTGAACCAACTTATTTGAATCTGAAAGGGCAGGGTGACCTAGATTTGAGGTCACACATATAACTAAGGAGCCACAGATAGTCCTCTGGCATGTAGCTATGTCAGCAACACACATTTTTTGGCTTGTCTTTCCAAATATTCTCCGAGTGGTTACTTTCATTATCAATTATTTTACATACTCAGTTAACAAATATACACTAAAAACCTACTATGTTCCAGACATTGGACTTACATAATACAGCTTTTCCCAATTCTAATTACCTTACCGCCAACTCGTTCCTTGATGGCAAGGCACTTAGTTCAGTTCCGTGCTGGCCTTCAGCACATTGATGTCACTGAGCCTGTAAGGAAGAAGCTTCATGTCCCTCTGTGTGTCCGTGATGGTATAATCCAATGATACTCAAAGGAACCTTGACTTCTTCATTATCATTTTGTAGCCTTTATCTCTCTCTTACCCTTCTGAGTTTTCCTTGTTGTACTACATAAACAAAATACATAAACCGGCTCCTTTTAGGTGTGAAAGCATTTTTAACTACTCTGATGACCTTGTTTTGCAACGGCAGAATGAACGACACAAAAACAGGTTCCTGACAAAGGAAAGCTCAGTTATAGAACAGAATGCTTCCTAAACATTTAAATCTGGCAAAAGCAATGTAACAACCACTTTGGAAGGATGTTTGTTCGTATCTGCTAGAGTTAAATTGACATTGCAGTTGCTGGGATTCCTTTGTTTGGGGGTTTTGTTTTCTTCTTTTTTGTCAACTTGACATAAGCTATCTGAGAAGAGGGACTCAAAACTGAGGCAATGCCTACATAAAAGACTGGGAATCATGTGGGCAAATCTGTGAGGCCTTTTCATTTTTTTTTTTAAAAAAAGATTTATTTATTTTCTGCATATGAGTGTTCTAGTTGCATGCACACCTTTATCCCAGGAGAGGGTATCAAATCCCACTAGAGATGGTTGTAAACCTCCATGTGGTTGCTGGGAATTGAACTCAGGACCTCTGGAAGAGCAGTCTGTGCTCTTAACTGCTGAGCCATCTCTCCAGCCCCATGAGGCTTTTTCTTATTAGTGACCCTATTACAGTCAGTGCCACCATTGGGTGGGTGGTGCTAGGATGTATAAAAAAGTAAACTGAGCAAACCATGGAAAACAGGCCAAGAAACAAAAAAACTCCTCTGTGGTTTTTTTTGCTTCAGTTCCTGCCCTGTTTGAGTTCCTGCCCTGACTTTTCTCAGTGATGGTTGACACCTGGAATTGTAAGATGAAATAAACCCTTTCCTCTCCAAGCTGCTTTTGGTACTGATGTCTTATCACTAGAAACTCTAAGACAGACAAAACACTGATGAACTGGGCATCTATATAATCATCATGTCTAGATTTGTCTTCCTATCTATCCCACAAAAATGCCCATGCATATAACCCAAATATCTATTGATAGTAAAATGGATTATTGCATTGTGGTATGTTCAAACAACTGAAATATACACAGAAAAAAATGGAGCACACATAATAATATAGATGAGACTCAAAACACAATATTGAGTAGAAGGTTTTGTTGATCTTTCTATCTACATAAAGATTCAAAACAGCAAGACTCCACCATGATACTGATAGGAAAGGGATTAACTGTTGTCTGGTGTTGTGACTAGAAGCATACCCAAGGAATTTTTTGGAGTTCTGGCTAAATTCTGTTTCTTGACCTGGGAACAAGTTACATTATGGATTCTCATTGCAGAAAGTCACTATGGGGAGTCTATATGGACATATATATGAATTAAATACTTACTTTTAAAACTTAGAAGTAAAATCCAATCTATTCTGTTTTCTAGGTTCACAGTTCATTTAAAGACTATTTCAGAGGCAAGCAGTCGTGGTGCACGCCTTTAATCCCAGCACTCAGGAGGCGGAGGCAGGTGGATCTCTGTGAGTTTGAGGCCAGCCTGGTCTACAAGAACTAGTTTTCAGGACAGGCGTCAAAATTACAAAAGAAACCAAAACAAAACAAAAAAATGTTTCAGATTCACGATGAGTATTTGGTGATGGTCATTTTTATTTAAATTTTTATTTTTATAATTTTCTTAGGTAATAACTTTCAGTGAATATGTATTGGAAAGTCTTTTGTTATATAAAACAAGAGTAAATATTTATATCAAATAATCAGCACCATCTAAACATGAGTTCTAGTTACATGAAAATAACCAAGGTGGCACTACAGTTGACTGTTATACAAAGTGGTGTGTGAATATAAACTCTCCAGCAGGCAGAGGTGATAAACTTCTTTGAACTAAAGATTTGATCTGATTTTTTTTTCCAACATTCAACTTCAAACTTGCTGGCTATAGTGACATTCATCTATAATCTCAGGACTTGGAGGATGAGACACGGGAATCAAAAGTTTGAGTCTAGTCTGAGCTACATAGCAAGCTCAAGGCAAGCCTGGTATATGTCAAGACCCTGTCTCAAAACAACCAGACATACTTGACTCTTGCTGCAGTTTTTTTAAAAAAAAAAACAACACAGAATTGACTTTAATTTTGTCTCACAAATATTGCTTGAATCTGTTGTATTATCTGTAGCTCAGTCCTTTTGCTCTGTTATTCTTTTTCTCTCCTTCATAGACAGTTGAAATGACCCTACAGTTTGTCAAACCTGACCATAGTCTTACTCTCTTGAAATACACTCCACCTGAGCTTCAAGTGTCAACAACTCTAATTATTGTATTCGCCACCTTAGAAATAGAGTCCTTGTGTTCTCTAGATAAATGTTTTACACAACCTCATTTCCTTTATGAATACCAGAAAAATCTATTTATTGTTTTTAAATCACAATCCAATTCTATTTAATGTCGCCAGTCTTACTAATATTTTTCTTGTCTAGGGTTACAAAGGCCTCCTAACTGACCACACTGCTGCTGGTCTTGCCTTCATATGATCTATACTCAGTGTACTGTCCAAGTGATTAAAGTAAACAAACAACAGATCATGGTCCCTTAATGCCCTAAACACCCCACATGCTCCCAATTTGCATAGAGAAAGATTGAAAGTCCTTCTGTAGCTCAATACTTTATCTCCCCCACCTCCTGTTTCTTCTCCTGTATTACTCCTCACTCACTAGGGTTCTTTGCTACAAGAGCACTTACTCTGTCATTCTGTGAATACATTGCACACTTTTAAACTCCAGACCACTGCTACCTATGCCTGGAATGCCCTTCCCAATAGCAACAAACCTCATTTCATTACATCCACTCAAAGTTTGGGCAAATGTCCCCTTTTCTAATGAGCATCCTGAGTCCTTCTGAAGACCTGTTGGATGATGAAGGAAGGAACCCTGGAAGGAGAGAAGTCATGGTTCAGTCTCTGTCTTCTTGGACTTGGAACCTGTTGGGTACCACAGGAACATACATGGAGAGTTACAGTGCACATGATAAATGCTATGGTAGAACTGAAGACGTAATTCCCACTGGAAAAGTGTGGGGAGAGCAAAGGGAGCTGAGAGTGAGCTATAAACACCTTAGAACTATGCGAATGGAGAGCAGGAGAAGACAGAGGTCTGATTGTGCACTTAGCGCCGAACAGAAACCTAATGGAAACATTTTAGGCAAGAATGTTAATGATATTCTATTGCATATTATGGCCTGATTATTTTTTACTATGAACCTGACACTTAAGAACTTACGAGTCACCTGGGAAGAGGGGACCTCAACTAAAGGATTGCCTCAATCAGACTGGCCTGTGGCCATAACTGTGAGAGACTGTCTTGAGTGAGGATTGATATAGGAGGGCTTAGGCCACTATGGGTTGTACCATCTTTCACAGTTGGACCTGGGTAGTTATGCAAAAGCTCACTTGGCATAAGCCAGAGATTGGGCCAGGAAGCAGCATTCATCTGTGGTTTCTACTTTAGTTCCTGCTTACCTTCTTGCCATGATTTCCCTCAGTAACGTAGAAGGCTAAGCCAACTAAATCCCATCCTCCCCTAAGTTGCTTCTCACCACAGTGTTTGATTACAGTAACAGAAATGCAAACCACAACAGTATAGAATGTTGAAACGACATGAGAGAGTAACTTGGGATTAGAGTCACTGCTAACACTGAGATTTGCAGTTTTAAGCGCATAATAAAGAAGACAATTGGCAATTGTTTGCCCAGCAGTTATTACATGTGTACAATAAAATAAGTATTTTATATTTCATTTTATAAACAACAGAAGATTATTTCTCATAATTCTATAGGCTGAGCAGTCCACAATCAAAGTGCCAGCAATTGTCTAATAGGGCTCACTTTCTGGTTTACACACGGTGTCTTCTTGTCCTGTCCTCACATGGCAAAGGGGCTTATTTGATGTTCATTCACGATGAGAGTTCCACCGCACAACCTAATCATCTCCCACAGGGCAGGCCTGTTACTCACATCACTTTGAAGATGAAGATTTTAATCTCTGAATTTTAGAGGGATATGAATATCTAGACCAACCCATTCGTGGGCTGAGGGCTAAATGTGAGTTGTAGAATTTGTGTGTTGATGTAAACTATTCTTTCGTGGCTCATGTCAAGAAGGGGACAAGGAAGCTGATATAAATAAGAAGGAATTTCATTTTGCACAGTGCAAAGAAAGAGGCAAAGTTTGAGAGAACTTTGTGTCATTGAGGGGGAAGTTGCCATGTTTAAAGAAGATGTTCTGAAGGATTCCCGCATGCTACAGTTGCTGGGGGAACCGAAAGGAGAAGGCCTGGCAGAGGAGGAGACCGTCTGGGGCTCGATACCTTCTGTGCCACTTACCATGCCAGCTTTGATGACATCCACACAGCACAGGACAGGGAGGAAAAGGTTCTTTGGGCTCATAGCTTTCCAGGTGTACCAGATCCACCGTGGTGGAGAAATCGTGCTGGGCTTCTTGGCAGTAGGAATGTGTGCCAGGCTCGGCTATGGTAGCAGATCTAGAAGCAGAGAGAGTAGGGCCAGAAGCAGGAGTAGCCACTACAGCTTTCAAGGGTCTGCTCCCAATGACCGACTTCTGCCACCCATAACCTTTAAAGCAAGTACCAGAAATATGAGAGGGTGGGTGCTCATATGCAATCCACGATAGTTATATTTGAATACTATCTTGATGCATACACAATAAAAGGCGTTTATGAGAGCAAGAGGTAGATATTTTTATGGAATGTCTGATGAGGAACACGATTTTGTAACTGTGAATAATTTTCCTTTGAACATGACCAGTTATTTACTTTACAGAGGCTTCAACTCGCAGTCACCAGGATGGTCACACTCATCGCTCATTTTCTGTGTGTGTGGGTGGAGGGTGTTCTGGAAAGTGAGCCGAGGGCCTCACAGACGCTAGGCAAGCACTTTGCCGCTGAGTTCCATTCCCATCCTAACCTAGAGATTCCCATCATACAGCCTCTTGAGCTTCATCTTAAGATCTGAGAGATCTTATTTTAACCTGCTCTAACCAGGAAAACATGATAACTCCAAAGAAATTTGCACTTCCCTTTGTGGGCCTTGTTATTTCCATTCCGGTACAGTAACCACAGCTACTGTGACAGAGAGCCGCCCGACTTTCCCTTCTACTGAACCTGCCCTCTAAGGACACCTAGCATTTGCCGAGCCCTTTGTCCACAGCAGCGCTGACACCTCCTCCTAGAGGTCTTATTAGCAAGACTCTGGGCTCCTCTCCTGGGCAAATTGTTACACATCAACGTCATCGGTGCAGCAAGAAGGGATTTGTCAATGCAACTGATTTCAAGACACTTTCTGAAGCCCACCCACTTCCTGTCTTTTAAGACTCACATTAACTTATTTTGGAACTAGAGGCAAATTTTTGTTTGATTTGTAGAGCTCGCCAAATTTGTGTTCAAAGTGTGTCTAATGTTATTGGAAGAGAGAGGAAGTGAATTGCACTCAGACTTCCTTTTGAATTTTCCACCCATGACCTTAGGAATCATGGAGAAAGCCATAACACTGAATATTATTTGTCATTATATGTTATTACCTGTTATTATGGGGCACTTATTATTTTATATGGTGTGTGATGATCAGTGAGATCTCCCCCTATAAAATTAGAAAGCAGACATGCACTTTTGGTACTGCATCCTTGTGTTTGGTTCTGGTACTTTCTTTTATACTTTGGACATTGTAAAAGCATTAAAAATTTGGAAACAGACAAATTAGGAGATAGACTGTAAAATTTTTCCTTTAGCACTAACACAGATAGCTAGAGAAACACGGGAAAGCCCTCTTACATACAGATAGCCACATTACATATTCCAGAAATGAATTTTATGTGTTCTCGCTCTGTTGCTGATGGTATTCTGCCCTCATTGTAACCATGTACGAACCCTTTGTGTGCTGCCACATAGCAACACTGACCTGATCATGGTTGGATTGAAGATTCTATGCATAAATGATCTGTTGCTAAAAGTGGAAGTGGTGTTTAGTATTCAGGCACAGATGAACTTATTCCGACTAATCACGGAAATGTCTCACTGGACAAAAGGGAACTGTCGCCAGATGGAGATGAGAGTGACAGATATGTGGCTCTAGGAAAGAGGCAAGAGGAAGTGAATTCACCATTGTGGCTACCCATGGTCCTTTGTGCTTGTCATTAGTGATGGTGGGCTTCTAAAGAAGCTACCCAGTCCATGATAGCTAGAGAGGTCTCTTAAGGAAAATTCCTTGCTTCAACTTGTTATGAGTTAAATCGTGTCTCATCCTCTTCCCCCCAAATTTAATATGTTGAAGTCCTAAACTCTGAAGGTGACTGTTTTCAGAGGTTGTGTCTTCACAGCGTTGGTCAAGTTTCGTCACAGAGAAGCATGAAGAGGAACGGAGGAAATGGTCATCTCCCAAGCCAAGGAGAAAGCATTAGGTTAGGTTCTTCCCTCATATCCCCCAAGAAGCAATGATTATGTAGAAAGTCTTGAACTCCAGTGTAGTCCCCCAGAAGTGTGAGAGGATGAATTTCTATGGTTTTGGTCACTTGAATGAAAATAATTTGATTGAGGGGAGACGCCCACACTAATGTATGTCACGGCTGTTTTGTCCCCAATTTTCTTTTTGTCAGTTGTTTCTTGTTTCATGTCTGTGGAAGGAAGACTTGTTCTCACCTCCGATCTTTACCCCAGATCCTCTCGGCTCTAGCAATCTGTCCTTCATCTTAACTCTGCAAGTGCATTAGCCAAAAGTAAATCCCTGCTTCTGAGACTTTCTGTCATCGCATCCCATTTAGGATGCTAGATAGGGGCCTAACCACTAACTCAATGAAGGAAAACAGGGCTGAGGACATAAAGAAAAATACCAATAAAAAATCCTTTAATTACTATTTCAATAATGTCATGTTGCCTGCAGTTAAATGTGGTTTTTGTCAATAGTAGCCTAGAGCGGATATCTGTATCATTTTCCCTTATACCAGTGTTTATGTAACGTCCAAGAAACTGAGTAAACCTTTAAGAAGGAGAAGAGCAATTTCAAGAGTTACCTAGGGTAGAAGAGCAGGAAGCTTCCAGGACGAGTCATTCACAGGGAAGGCAACAGGCACGACCACGGAAAGGAACATCCACAAACCCTGGACTCCCATCGGTGGTTTCCAATGCGCAGCTGGGAGATCAAAGGTTTGTGCGTTTATGTTTTTAGAGATAGTTTCTTTATAGAAATGAAGTATTTACAAAATAGGATAGGAAAAGTCAAGCTGAGGTCCCTCCGGGGAGGACATGGCGCAAATGGAAACAAAACAAGTAGTATACCTAAGTAACATATTTGTCATGAGAATTAAGTCGGAGAATGCCTGTGAAAGGCCTAGCAAGAGGCCTAGTACCTGGTACTTCAAAGAAAGCAGCTGTTACCAGCTCCTTCCTCATCATGACAGCTATTATCATATATCACAAGTATCTTACGTTACTTATACACATATGTGGCAGGTGGTGATGCCCATGTCAGGATGCCCATACAAAAGGTTTCCTTCATATTATATCAAAGGGAACAAAATGTTTTTTTTCTGGTCCCATCTTAGTGGAAATTTCTACTGTTCAGTCATGACACAAAGGGTTATCACCCTAGCAAGGACACCAGAACTTTAAAACATGGTAAAATGGCTTTTAATGGCCAACAACCTATTGACAATTAAAATGTAATTAGTGCGGCAAAACAATAGTTTGCATCTTTTAATTATGATTCTATTTTTTTTAACAGAATGTTTTAATTATTGTTTTCTTTCCTCTTCTCTACTGTTTCTATTGATTTGTTGCCAGTTTAATTGTGTCACCAGGACCTCCCTGGTTCTCAGTGAGTTACCCTCGGGGGCTTCTGTCTGCTTCATTGTTTTCAAGTGAACCACATCTCCTAAATACCTACAAAACAAAATCAGAAGTTGAAAGAGTTGAGAGAGAGGGAAAGACAAGACATAAGAATAAAGGTGTAAAGAGAAGTTAAAGACACAGTTGGAGTTTAGATCGAAAACAATGATTATTAGTCTCAATTTAAGCACCAATACAAGGAACAGGCAGGCGACAGATTTTAAAACCCTTTGGATTGCTCATCAACTAAACTTTCTTCTGGTTTTATGGAGCTTTCTTAGGTGAGCTGTGTCAGGGAGATGAGCAGTCTGCATAGGAGCAGGCCTCAGTCCACTCATCTTGGATTACTGTGTTCTGTTGAACTCTGACTCTTGAAAATCTACAGTTACCTTTTATATGGAAATTTTAGAGAGCGATTTTTACCATAGAAGATAGAGAGGAGACATCAGTCAAGGTTTGTGCTCCTAATTCCTTGACCATTCAAACAAAGAAGAGGAGGAGCCAATGAGGTGTTGGCACCAAGATGGC
Source organism: Alexandromys fortis (assembly GCF_014885135.2). Lineage (NCBI taxonomy): Eukaryota > Metazoa > Chordata > Mammalia > Rodentia > Cricetidae > Alexandromys > Alexandromys fortis. The sequence goes on from NW_026068103.1 coordinate 574,471, forward strand.
AAACAGTGTTCTGAGTGGTGACTCCGTCATTCTGTGAGCCTTGGGAAGATTCCTTGAATTTCTGAATCTTGGTTTCACTATCATAAAAGGATGGTAAAGTTAGATCCTAGCTTATATGGTTGTTGTGAAAATCTAAAGGAAGTAATGTATGTAAAAAAAATATATATATGATGTATATAAATGAAGAATATGTGCTTAGATGTATATAATGTGCTCTGTCCACATTGTTAAGTAGTATTATGGAGGCAGAATTCAGTTTGCATGCCCACAGTTCCTAGAGTATTAGCAGGTGGTCTAGCAAGGAGGGTAAACTGGGACCTAGTGTCTCCTTGGTTGAGTCTGTTCTTGTGTTCGCTTGTGTGGAATAAATGGTCTCCTGGAGCCACAGCTCAGACTAAGAGCCTCTTCCACCAGGCAGGCCCTCCTAGCAATAGCTTCAGAGGAGTTCCTGTTTCAGTGTTAGAATTTCTCATGGTGAGGGTTTTGAAGCACTTGTGTAATACAGTAATAATATAGCTTGTGACTTCTTACTTGGTTTTATCTTCCATCGCTTCTCTTCCCTTCTACTTCTCACATCTCTTCTTCTTTCCTTTTTTTTTTCTTTTTCTAAAGGCTAAAAACCAGGGTGACTTCATCCTCCACTAACGGGTCTACACCTACAGTTTGAAATATGTGTTGACCAACACTATCTTCACCAGTACTTTCTTCATTGGTCATCCTTTGTCATTCTCTCTCTCTCGGTAAAGTCGATTCTATTATACAGTAGAAAGTTTCACTGACAGCAGTGAATTTCTCAGCTGGGCAAAAGCGTCCTCATCTGTTGATGTTCACACAGAGCAATGGCCTCTCAGAAGCACTGCCTTTAAATGCAGCATGGATGCTTTCGGCCTCAGTCAGCATGGAGCGCCTTCCTTGCTCAGAAGATGGCTAACATCATAGGTTCCTTGCATTTCCACTTCCTGAGCCTAGTCATTGACATGAATCCCTTTAGACAACCCATCTGAGGTTTTTCATTTACTCTTTCAGCCCCTGTGAGTCTGGACAGCCTCTATTAATGGCTCTTTGTGGTGCTCTATAAAGGTTCCTTGATGATGATGATGAGGGACTGGAATCTGCTCATTATCAGTGGCATGGCTTGGTCAGAGCTGTTGAAACATGCAAGTCAAGCAAGCCTGGATGCTCTCCCAAAGCTGGGAGCTACTGTGCCAATAGGACGTGCAGGCCCAACTTCCACATGAATACACAGGGGCTCTTCTGGTTAGTCACCCTTAGCAGAGACAATTAAGTATTGTAATGTCATGCAGGATCTTTGTATGTCGCCGCACTTCAGTTATACCATCATGTAATGTGGTTATTACTGCAATCGACTGCCATATAAATTGTTAATAACCAGCAGGGTCTTCTGAGGCTACAATTTCCAGATTTCCTATTTACTTTTATGTTGTTCTGTTTATAAAATGCTAGTCCCAGCTCCTATTATGATCTGAGTCATTACACTAGATTTCAAGTTGTTTTTTTTATTTATAACACTTTGTTACTAAAGTATTGAAAATTAGCACATACATACACCCACACACCAGACCCAAAGACCATACAATTCAATCAACTTTTGTACAGTCATAGTGGCCATTCAGAGCAGAAGCTCTGAAGCTATGGAACTTCATGTTGGATTTTATACTTTCACTATCAAAAGGAAAAAATTCATAGCAGAGTTAGAACTGGAAAACAATCAGCTTTGTATCCTCTTTGATAATTTATGCCTGCTGCCTGCATTTGCTCCTTCCTCATCCCCTAATATTTAGACTTTCTTATTTTTTATTATAGAGAAAGAGGTAGAAAGTCAATAGCTTGCACATATTATCCCTAGTAATGGTCATTGCACGAAGCCTTTCTGACAGTATGTACAAAATGTGGGACATGTGTAAAAATTTAAAGTTTGGAAATATGTAAATATATTGGCAATCTCCTTTTTTAATATACAGAGATGAAGACAGAAACTTAAGATGAATTAAGAAACCCTTGCCAGACTTTTTTTGAATTAACATTAAAATGACTTCGAGGAAGAATAGCGTGGTGTTTAAGTCACCGGTTGCATCTCCCTCTATATCTGAAGCGTTTTTTTTGCAAAGCGACTAGTTTGCAAGTGCAGCTTGGGAGGGAGGTAGACTTGCCCCAGAGCTGAAACTTTATATGGCAAGCTGCAATAAAGATCACATTTTATGATAGAGTTAACATAAATGTGTGAACCACAGGGGTTCTCATGAAAGCGTCAGGGAATGGAGACTCAACTTCTGGAATGGGTCTTCTTGTTTTATTTTCTTCATTTCGTTGAGCCCACTTATCTCTAATTATTCTTTAAATAAAAGGGAAGTGCCCCTTTCATTTCATTTCCTCTGAGCTCAAGAGAAAAGAGTAAAATGTTGAAAAGGGTCTCTAGTCTGTAGGCTTCATTAAGAGCAAACCAAAAGCAGACACCAGTGTTACAAGGTCTAGCCTAATTTCAAATGAGTAACAGAATCCATAACCACTCAATGAATTGGTGACCTCACCAGTCCATAGAAGCAACATACACTTAACATACTGGCTAGCTAGGGCAAACTAAAGGTGAGTGATGGAATCTTATTTACGGCAAGAAGAACCTGCAGTTGCCATGAAGAGTCTTAGGTGAGAGAGGAAAACACAAACAGCAGCAAGGAGGAAAACAGGCTAGAGCCCCTGTCCCTGAACATTCTGATGAGCTGTGAGGGTGACAGGTGAGATCCCAGACACAGGATGACGCAGCATAGGTACACCTGTGAGATGGTGAGAACAAAATCATGAATGGACACAGCTCTAGCACCAGGCTCCCCGTCACTAGTGACGTCATTTCAGTAATGGAATGTAGAACAATCACAGGTGCCATTTGGGGGGGGGGGGAATGCAGGTCTCAAGCTGGCCTTTGAAGTGTGCACCGAGATAGAGAATTGTTTCTTTAAGCTCATTGTCACGTGTTCACATTGAGATGCTTACATATGAAAACTCACTAGCCCTTAATGCATTTCAATAGATTTAGAAGCTGTAAAGTAAATTCCATGTTACGGAATGTGCTTTCTCTCTCTCTCTCTCTCTCTCTCTCTCTCTCTCTCTCTCTCTCTCTCTCTCTCTCCTCGTACCCAACATCATGTTTACATGTGAGATTTTGCCACTTCTTTGATTTAGAACATAATTAAGTACACAAAATCCACTCTCATCTTGTTCTTGCCAAGGAGTGATTTGAAATGAATCCCTTATCTGTCTCAGCACACATCTGGGTCTGATGTAGTTCCTTCCCATCGCAATCAGTGCCTCTCCAATGCTTCTGGTTGCTGCAGGATATTTGATGTCTCTCTTTCTCAAGCCCTTTTCTATGACAGAAAATTGTACTTGTTGTCTTAAAACTGTTTCTTGATTCAAATCACTTTTTACTGTCTTGGTAGCCACATACAGCCATTATCTCTGGCTTGAAGTCGGTGATAGCCTGTTTCAAAGGAACACTTTGGTTAGCGTGTGTTACTTGTACCCAGTGATGGGTTTCATGATGACCTTTCCATTCATATACATAACACACTTTGGTCATTTTCACCACATTACCTCTGGCCCCTCCCACTCATGCTGGGCTCCTTTCCTACTGGGGCTCTTCCACTTTCACAGCTTCGTGTATGTCTCATTAAGTTAGATTTAGGTTGTTTACAGAATCCTGCACAGCTGACCAGTATCACACCACTTATGAAATTCTCTCCCTTTCCCAGGAACCATTGACTGTCTGTACCTTCTCGGAAAGGGCAGAGCCTCCTGAGTCCTTCTCCCTTTATCAGAAGGTTGACAGACTCCATCTCCTGCAGGCCTTGGGCAGGTAGGTACTCCTGGCTGCTAGACCTCCACATCCACAACCACAGGCTGTGTGGTCCATGGGGAGACACAGCCCAGAAGCACTCCAACCCCTCTGGCTCTTACATCTCCCCTGGCCCCTTTTTATAAGGCACCCTGAGTCTTGAAGGCACTTGGTTCAGCAGGTACAAGTTCCCAGCTGCCCACGCCTGTTCCTCTGCTCCCCCTTCCCCCCTTGCTCCCCAGCTCCCCTGCTCCTTGTTCCCCTGCTTTCTTCTCGCCTGGTTTAGTGAGTTCATTTGCTGTTCTAATCTCTTTCCAGAAAAGAGTTGACTGTGTGTTATCTGACTTGGATTTCACAGATGAGGCATCTCATTTAATGGTGATCTAACAGTGATGTAATGGCTCTCCCTACTCCTAGCCAGTCTCCTCACTCACCTCCCTGTCCTTTCCTTGCAGAATCTCCAGACCTCACTTAATTCACAAAGAAGAAAGGCTCTGAGATGGCTTAGGAAGCCCAATATGATTAGTCCCCATCCTGCCCCTGGACACACTTGGGCTTCTTTTGTTACTCAACCTTGCTAGGCCTGCTGCACTGCCAGGCAGACCAGGGGTTCCCAACCAGGAGATTCTTTAACAGTGTCTGGGGATATCTTGGTTGTCATAACTGCTGTGAGTAGAATGTGCCACTGGCCTCTAGGTTGGACTTATCCATGGATAATCAACTTCTTGGTTCCTTACAAATGGAAAAGCCAAGGTTCCCATTAGAATTGTTTACAACTTCATTTTCCTTATTGCTACCCTGCGGTGATGTAGCCTCACTGGGCAAGTCCTGCTGAATAGTACCTGCTGAATGCAATTTTTGGTACAGGGAGGGAATTTCCAGCCCGTTCCTTTAAGAGGAAAGTTTCTCTCAGATGGGAGCCACCAAGAGTTTGTAAGGTTCAAGAGACAGTGCTCATTCTCATAGGCTTGCAAACTTTGCCTTCAGACCCCAGTGCCCCCCGCCCAACCTGTTTCCATCCATACTTAAGCTGCTCATTACCCCAGGAGTCTGGAGGTCCAGTTCAAGGGAGCCGCACATTCTAAGTAAATTACAGGTTTGGAATTATAGAAATTTGTTGTCTGGGCACAACACTCTAGTTGCTTCTCTTTCTTCTAAACATGTAGTACTGATTTGCCGCTTAAACGTTTAATGTGTTCTCTCTGTATGTGCCTCTCTTAAACCTAATGAAACAAAAATATGGTAATCGTTTTCTTTGTTTTGATGGCACAGTGAGGTTGGTTGCGACACAAGGGAGGGACACTGGGAAGCGGCTTTTTTACTTTTAAGCGCAGTGTTAAAAATAAATCTTCAGCAATATACTCTGGAGACGTCGCAACAAATGTCCTGTGATCTTCAGCTGAACGTCAAGTTATTTTTTCCCCTTTTAAACATCAGTAGTTTTACTGCTTTTCTTCTTCTTCTTCTTCTTTTTTTTTTTTTTAAAAAAAAGAAGAAGCCAGTTTGGGAAGAATCAGTAATTACAGACGATTTCTATTATAATTTTATTTCTGTGTTAAATAAAAGGGGGGAAAAAAGAGGGCATTGCGGGCCTGGCTTGGTGGCAAAAGGGCTTGCAGTGTAAACATGGAGGCCTGGGTTCAATCCCCAGCTAAACTCTAGACATTCAGACACCCATGAGCTCCCTGACAGGGGAGGCAGAGGACAATTAGTGTAGCTCATTGAATCTCTGAGCACCAGGTTCAGTGAGAGATCCTGTCTCAAAGATTAAGGTGGGGAAAGAATGAGGAAAACACACAACATGACCCCAGGCCTCCATGTGCTCTTGCACACGCATACACAGAGAGAAAAAAGAAAGAAAACCAACCAACCAACCAAGCAAACAACATAAAAATCAAAAAGCTAGAGAAGCGTCTCTGGCTAAGGGCAGTTGTTGCTCTTCCACGTTTGGTCCCCAGCTCTCACGTGGTGGCTCAAGACCATCTCTAACCCCCGTTCTGGGGTTCTGGGGAGTCGGATGCCCTCTTCCGGCCTCCACAGGCACCACACACTCACCCTGAATAGGCCTTCATGCAGGTGAAAGTACCACGCGCAAAATAATAAAAGAATGATACACCAAGACAAAAATCTCTCCTTATCTTCTTGAGAGTTGAAATGTGTTAATGCTGCTAACTCCGCAGAGACTCCCACAATTCCAGCTGTACCCTCGTGGCGTGACAGTAGTCTGACATTGTCTCTCGTTTATAAATGGCTTCCCTGAACTTTCAACAGTGCCATGGGTGCTTCTGAGTGTGGAAATGATGTAAAATTCTGTCCTCTTGGAATCACAGATCTGAGAAAGAAGTCAGCAATCTCCTGGAGCCTGGTCTCTTTGTAGAGTCTCCTAAAGAAGCAACCGCTCTAACAGGGGTGTGTTACTGAGAGACACTCCCGTCCATCCTGCAGGCTGAGCACTAGTGTGTCAGTGGTTGGGCTTTCTTACGTGGCACATGCAGCGAAGTACTTTTATGTATTTTATTTAGTGGGGCAGCATGATTGCGCTATTGCCGTTCGAACAGTGCCGGGGGCCTCTGACATGCTTTCACGCACAAGCTAGAAACTGGGTAGTGAACACCGTCGGTAACAACAGCAGAGCTATAAAACCGAGCCAGTCATCTTCCTGGCAGTGCTCTAGCGTGCTGGTGAGAACTGCCAGTCAGAGGACTGTGCACCATGGCAGGTGTATAAGGCAAAACAGGCATCTGATTCAGGTTCTCCGAAGAAAACAGTTGCAAGGATTAAGGCAATAACCCAGCGGAAGGCTCTTAGCTTTGTGTTTTTTTTTTTTTTTTTTTTTTCCTTTTCTTTAATTGTAACAAGTGACCTTAGCAGGGGCGTTGACCATGACTATAAATCAAATTTCTCCAAAAGGAATACTGTCTTGGTGATTCAGAAGGGGGACGTGCGCATTTTAAAAATGGCTCGTGCTCAGGGAAGAAAATCAGGCCCCCTTTCCTGTCCCTATAGTGATATATGCCAGAAAACCCTAGTTGGCCCCCAGTCTGATCTCTCTGCAGATGCATGCTTGCTTTCTTCAGCCAGCTGTAGCTAATTGCATGAGGGCTGCCTCTTGTGCTGAACATGAAAGGGAAACCTGTAATTTGCTGCAACAGACCATACCATTTCTGCTGTACGACTGCTTTTTCTGTCTTGTCAAGGAGTGGATTTCTCGTGGAGTATTGGCAGCTCAGAGACTGCAGGGGAGGGAGGGAGAGAGGGGGAGAGAGAGAGGGACAGGGAGAGAGATGTTTCAGAAGCCTTTCATGTACTTTACACAGCTCAATTAGAGAACAAACTCGAAACAAATTTTCCTTTGCACTCGGACAGAGGCATTCCCTTATTGTTTGTGCGTAGTTCTTTGAACCGGTAACACCGACTTACAAAGACATAGGCGTACACTGTGTGTAGCATGCAGTGTAGGACTGCTTTCTATTAAGAATGAAAATTACCTCCCCAAGCTCATGGAAAGTTTCCCACTGAAGAGAGAGTGAGGACACCTTTCTACACACACCTGCCCTGATCCTCACCATGTGTTTTAGAAGGCCAGGCAGGTATGAATTAAGTATCACTTAGCGCCTCGCCCCTTCTGAACGGCATCTGTCTATTGAAATGTTTACTAGAAGTTCTGCTCCTAATGACCTGGCTTCCATCCTGCCCCAAGGTCCACATGTAAACACTTGTCAATACGACGCCCTTCTTTCACTGAGTGGAGATCCAAATGAAAAGACATTGGATTTTGCAGCAATGGAAAGAAATAAGTTGAGAAAGCGTGGCGTATGTTTTCCAGTTGAATCACGTTACCCTCAATGGTACTTTTGTATGAGGGTGGTACGTTTTCTCTGGATGCTCTGACCGGTCTGAAGAAGGAAGCCCCAGGACACAAACTCACACATACAGGTGTGGAAATCCACAAAGATCTCCAAACTCAGCCACTCTTTTGCAGTGATGGGCCCACGCAACCCCGGGAGCCACACAAGCTGAATGAACTGTTTTGTTGCCCACATTCATGCCCTGCACTGTGCTCAGGCTGCCCTGCCTAAGTTAGTACAGAGCTCCTACAGAAAGTGCCCACCCCTGCTGTCCTCACCAAAACCCTTTCCAGTCTAGACACATCGTCTACCCAGTGTTGTCTGAAACGTTAACCATACACCAGTTTGCAGGTATATGCCTATATTTTTGTTCCCGTATTAAGAAACAGTAATGTCATCAAGAAACTAACTATGTCCACATAAGTTATTCAAATAGCCAAATAAAGGGGGGAAATGCCTCTTGAACCTCATTTACACATACATATATCACAGTTATGTGCATATACACAAATATACACATATGAATGCACAGAATGCTTCAGGAATAATCAGCCAGTCCTTCCAACCGTAAAAACATGGTATGATTGCATGTATACCAGTTCATTTGATGTCTACTTTTTAATCCTCTCTGGAAATAAAGAATAGAAAAGACACTTGTTAAAACCAAAAAAAAAAATAAAAATGAATAGTGGTGAGTTTTTCAACCTAAATCTTCCTCAAATAAACTTGTATCTTTGATGGCCTATTCTACTGTCCTATGGACATACCGATAGCATGGCACATATATGCTATATTGTATTTATTTTAGTTAGAATTTCAATTGCTGTGGTGAAACACTGTTACCAAAAAGCAGGTTAAGGAGGAAAAGGTTTCTTTAGCTTATACTTGCACATCAGACTTAATCACCAAAGTAAGACAGGATAGGAACTCAAACAGGGCAGAGGCCACGGAGGATAAGGTGCCCAGAACTTCACAGGACATCAGCAGACCAGTATTTTTCAGGGTTTCACACCTATGACATTTACCAAGAGATACTTTATAAGAAAACATTTTACATAATGGAGATCTTAGGCTTGAGAAATCTATTGTCATCTTTTAGAAATATGTTTTCCCCTAGGACCTGACTGCTGTGCCTCTGTGTGTCCTTCCCTCCCATATTCTTTGCAATGTTGTATTCCTTCGTCTGCCTGTCACGTGCCCTATTGTTTCTGTGCTGACCGTATGTGTTCACGTGGGGCAGGGAACTCCTGGATTCCATGCTGAATGGCCATTCTTTGCAATTTTGTCCTTTTTTTTTTGAGGTATATTGCTCTTACCAAGTATATTGTTATTACGCAAACAAAAAATGGCACATGGGCGTTGGAATCCAGGCACAGGATGAGTGGTAAATGCCGGTGTGACTGGTCTGACCTCCGTTTTTGTGGTATGGATGCTGTTTGCTATGTAATATATAGGCTTAACTCTGAATCTAAACCCACCGGAGCTCAGAGAGAAAAGAATAGATCGTCAACTCTGGTGGAAAGCTTTGTTCTTGTGTTCGGAGAAGACAATGTGACAGTTTAATTATAACAAAACTTGAAAAAAAATCAAGTTATTCCACAGACTCTATATACTATCATAGTAATTCTCAATTTTTGAATTTTTTTACTTCCTCATGTGGTATAAATGTTCTGGAGGTTTTTTTTTTGTTTGTTTGTTTGCTTGATTCTGAGACAGGATTTTTTCTGTGTGACCCTGGCTGTCCTGGAACTTGCTCTGTAGGCTAGGCGGACTTCAAACTGACAGGTCTCCCTGTATCTGATTCATCATGAGTGCTGGAATAAAAGGCACACATCACCACCACCACCACCGGTCTCTCTCAGTTCTTACAATGATGAAAACACAAGCTAGCTTTTTCCCAAGAAGAGCATTTATTATTATATTATCACACTAATCCATTCATAATAAGTTTTAAGGACCTGAAAATAATATAATTTTGGAGTTAATTTTTCTCAGCCAATCCTTTTTAGCATGAACAGTGGAAGTTGGAAGCCTCTGATGTCCAATGTCACTTGGTGGCATCCGTTCTCATCTAGGACCAATGACCAATGAGCAATCCTCTAACATCACTATCCATCCTACCTAGACTACAAGAAATGGCCAGTGCATGTACCATCCAATCAGAAAAAGACTGGGATGCTCATGGCATAGCGACATAGACACTGATATTCTGGAGTGAGTGGAATGTGACCTGGGGAAATGGCCCAGGGAATGGACAGGCACCGGGTTTAGTCTTCACTTCAGAGACACTGGGGTGTTAGGAATCTGTGGTAGTGGCAGGAGGAGGATGAAGTGAGGGAGTTTGTTCCAAGTGAAAACTGCAGTTTAGAAAGCAAGTAACGTGTGCAAGTGCACACACACACACACACACACATATACAGAGAGGTAGGGAGAGAGAGACAGAGAGAGCGAGAGGCCATCTTTGACTTTCTCTTAGTTTTGGGCTTTTGAGAATTAGAGCATTCAATACATACTGCAAGATTAAAAGTTTTCAGAATGTTTGACAGAAACTGAGAGGAAATGATACCATACCAGGCCAAAGAGAAACACTGGCTAGAATTTTTTGAATATCCATTTTTTATCATCAGTATTTTTAATTATAAAGTACAAATTCTCATACTGCATGCTAATGTTTCCTCAAATCTGATGCTAAACTGACTTTCCCTATAACAGCTATGTAAGAGCATGCGTGCAGTGTATGTCTAATTTCTTTGCCACCAGTCAAGCCTCATCCTCCTAGAGACTCGGTGCCTCCAGCCTGTGAAGTGCGGCTGGGGCTGGCATAATGAGATCTCTAGAAGTCTACACTAGCGAATGTTTAGACCATTCGTATTTGGGACAATTAGTTGAATCACAGCTAATAAGATCGAGCCCTACAGCATTTCGGGATCCCTTCTGTGTGCTCTTTTGAAACAGAATCTTGTTATGTAGCTCAAGGTTGTCCTGAGACCTACGATGCTCTTCCCTCAGCCCCCATGGTGCTTGGATTGCAGGCATGCGCAGGCTCATGCCAGCTGCATGTTCTCACAGTTCCGGGTTCCGCTTCCCTTCGCTGTTGCAAATCAGGCAGGGGAGACGGGTCTCTAAGTGATCCCAGAGGGGCTTTGCTGACGAGCCTTGTAAGCAATGTTAGTGATATTTAATAACTTTTTAAGAAGTGGGCATATTTTATTTCCTTTTTGTTGTAAAATTCTTGATAATGATATCAGGCTTCAGAGACCACATTGGCCATTGCTGACTTTTTTTTTTTTTTTTTTTTTTTTTGGTTTTTAGAGACAGGGTTTCTCTGTGGTTTTGGAGCCTGTCCTGGAACCAGCTCTTGTAGACCAGGCTGGTCTCGAACTCACAGAGATCCGCCTGCCTCTGCCTCCCAAGTGCTGGGATTAAACCCATTGCTGACTTTGAAGTGCACTCCCAGCTTCCCCTCTTCTCTGCTGCTCTGGTGAGGACTCTGTAGCAGCTGCCATTAAAAATGTTTGGTGGAAGAGGAAGCTGTTACCCATTTGTGCTTCCATGTGGACAAATTCACAATTTTTGTTAATAACAGTTTCTCTTAAAGACAACTAAAATAACTCTACAAGACTTTTTTTTATCATCAAATTTGTTCTTTTGGTACAATTTCATATCTATTTATAGTGCATTCTGATAAGGGTCATTTTTTTAATCTGTCACATGTTATTTCTTTCCTTGACATACTGTGGTGGTTTGGATGAGAATGTCCTTCACTGGCTCACATACTTGAACACTTAGTCCTCAGTTGGTGGCACTGTCCTGGGAGGTTTAAGAGCTGTGGCCTTGGAGGACACGTGTCACTGGAGGTAGGCTTTGAGAGTTTAAAGACTCTGTATTTCCAGTTTGCTCTCTTTGTTTTGCATCTGCAGCTCAAGATGTGAGCTCTCGGTATCACGGTCTTGCTGTCAGGCCTGCCTGCTGCCTCCACCTTGCCAGGATAGACGCTAATTCCCCGGGACTGCCCGCCAAATGAATTCTGTCTTCTTTAACGGTGGTTCTCAACCTTCCTAATGTAGTGACCCTTTCGTATAGTTGTTCACGTTGTGGTGACCTTAGCCATAAAATTATATTCATTGCTACTAACAACTGTAATTTTGCCACTGTTATGAAGCGTAATGTAAATACCTGTGTTTTCTGACAGCCTTAGGCAATCCCTGTGACCGGATCAATTGATGGTCAAAGGAGTCATGACCCACAAGTTGAGACTCACTAATCTATTAGTTGCCTTGCTTGTGACATTTGATCATTTCTAAATCAATTTCAGTGGATAAACTTTCACCTCATTTTGAGAGACATTTCCTTGCTTCTCTGTTCTTCTGTACTTCTTATATAAGAGGATTTCAACACTGCTGAATGTTTTTACAGACTTGTGAATATTTTTGGCCTTTTCTGGGGGGACACAGCTACTTTGAAACAGTTTGAGGTTTGGGAATTTTGTTTTCAAGCTTGGTTGTGCAGAACCAGGGCAGCATTATTTCATGGCTAGTCTCTGGTCTCGCAGGTACTCTACGTGGTACAACTGGTGTGATGGTTTTCCAGTCTGGGTGATGAGAACAGAAGTGATTCTTCGCCATATGCAAGCACCAACAGATGTTTCCTCTGGTGCTTTGGGTGACCGTTCTCCAGTCTAGATTTTAGAGGCATCCTTTCCAGAAGTCTAGAACAACACAGTGACAGGAATAATGAAGACTGATTAGATCAAGCAGGCCTTGTACTGCTTCCTTAGGAATTCTGGCCATAATTTTCTACTTTACAAATCAATATCTTTAGTTTTAATTTCAACTTATAATCAGTGGATTCTTTTAAATCAGTAGTACCTCTGCTGTGGATATAAGATAGTAATGATGGTAAATATGCCCAGCTCATAGGACAGAGAGAACCAGAGTCCCTGACTAGATTAAGGAGTAGAAGATTCCTGCAACCTTCAGTATTTATTTCTGGACAACTTTTTATGAGAGAGAAAGATTTTCATTTTACTTACACCTCTGTGTTTTGAGATTTGGAGGGGGGGAGGCAGCTAAAACTCCAATAGTATATGCATATTAAGGCCATTTACAGTTACTATTGTTATCTTAGTTCTTGAACATTTTTGTACTTTTTATAACTTAAATTCAACTACGTAGTTTATTTTTGGGTTATGTATATACTTTTCCCAGGAAGGCTTATATTTACCTTTTTTTGATTGCCACCTGTAAATGGAGATTGCTTGTTCATTTCCCAGCCTCCCAGACAAAACAATCACAGAGAAACTATATTAATTACAATATTGCTTGGCCTATTAGCTCAGGATTTTTATTAACTAACTCTTACATCTTAAACTAAGCCATTTCTATTAATCTGTGTATTGCCACAAGACTGTGGCTTATCAGGTAAAGATCTGGGCATCTCTCTGATTCTGCCTATTCTCTCTCTATGTCTCTATTCAGATTTCCGACCTGGCTATATTCTGCCCTGCCATAATCCAAAATAGCTTCTTTATTAACTAATGGTAATAAAACTTATTCACAGCATATAGAGGGGAATCCCACACTGACCACCATTACGCCATTTTCTTTTTATTTTGTTTTACTGTTGTATTATTTCTACTTAACCAAAAACCACTATTTTACTTTTTTCTTTTATTCAAAATTTTTTTCATACAATATATTCTGATTACAATTTCCCCTTCCCCAAATCCTCCCAGTTCCTGTCTACCTTCTCTGTCATCCAGGTTCACACCTTTTCTGTCTCTCATCAGAAAAATAAAATAAAAAACACAGGCATATAAAGAACAATAATAAAAGAAGATAAAACAAAAAGAAACAAATTGGGATAGGGAAAACAAATAAGCAGAAGAAAAAGAGCCAAAGAAATAGCATAAGAAACACATATAGATGAAGAGATATATATTCACACACATAGGAATCCCATAAAAACACAAAACTAGAAGTTATACATGAAAAGAACCTGTAAGGTAAAAAAAAATCCCTAACACATTATGAGACAAAGAATCTTTTAAAAATGCTGTGAAGTTTATTTCATGTTAATTCAATAGTTCTGGGCATGCGGCCTACAGTGGTTGTTTTCCCAGTGAGACTGACTACCTCGGAGAAAACTAGCTTTTCTTTTGTGAGAGGCTGATAGTTGGAGCCAGCTTCTGGATTAGGGATGGGAGCTTGTGTCCACCTCTTTCAGCTCTAGGACCCTATCTGGAGCAGAGAAGTGCAGGCCCTGTGTGTGAGGTTACAGTTTCTGTGAATTAATATGTGTGTTGGTCCTGTGGTATTTAGAGGGCCATGTTCTCCTTGGCATCCTCCATCCCCTTTGGTCCTTACACTCTTTCCGCTTCGTCTTCTGTAAGGTTCCCTGAGCCCTGAGGGAAGAGACTTTATCAAGACATCTTGTTTAGGGATCAGTGTTCCAAGTTCTCTCACTCCATGTGTCTTTGAGTCTCCGTATTTGTGCCCCCATCTTCTAAAAGAAGAAATTTTCTGTTGATGGCTGAACACGGTACTGATAGATGAGTATAGAAGGATGCCATTAGGAGTCATTTTATTGCCACAATCCTTTAGCAGAGCAGTAGTATTCTCTTTCCCCCTAGATCCCTATCCTATCTAGTCTCAAGTTCTTGGCCATCCAAGCAATGTTAGGTATGGGTTCCAACTCATAGAGGGTGCCTTAAATCATTTCTTGGTTACTCCCACAACCTTTATACCACTATTGCACCTGCATATCTTGCAGGCAGATTACCATCATAGATCAAGGAGTAGCTGGGGTAGCCTCCTTTGATGGCACGCAGAGTACCTTCCAGTACCATGGACATTAGTCCATAAGGGGAAGGCTTTACATAGGCACCAGCTTGACTTCTTTGTGACCAATGAGTGTGTGGTGTTGTCCTCAGCACCACACACTTACTGTCAGAGTATCCTATTATATTACATTCGAATACATAAAATGCTTTCCTCCTGCTTTCCTGTTATTATTCTAATCATTTTCTTTTTAGTTGTAGTTCCTCCCCAGTAGTCCTTCCAGAAAAAGCTCATGTGTTGAAATACGAAGCGGCGGCGGGGCTGCGTCCCCAACACCCCAGCCACTTGGCTAGCTCACGCCCAAAATAACAACACACAAACTGTATTCATTTAAAGAACTGCTTGGCCCATGAACTCTAGCCCTTACAGGCTAATTCTCGCACCTGGACTAGCCCATTTCTAATAATGTGTGTAAGCACCCCAAGGTGCGCTTACCGGGAAGATTCTAGCCTACATCCATCTTCATCGCGTGTGCCTCAGAGAGCAGAGCTATCGCGTCTACCCGGGAGAGCTGAGCATGGC